>NW_027140683.1:57906-205052 GCF_036365525.1 Heterodontus francisci | reverse complement strand
TTTCCTGTGTAACAGACTCGAGGGGGTGCTGAATGGGCCTCCTCCTGTTCCTGTGTAACAGGCTCGAGGGGGGGCTGAATGGGATCCTCCTGTTCCTGTGTAACAGACTCGAGGGGGGGCTGAATGGGATCCTCCTGTTCCTGTGGAACAGACACGAGGGGGGCTGAATGGGCCTCCTCCTGTTCCTGTGTAACAGACTCGAGGGGGGGCTGAATGGGATCCTCCTGTTCCTGTGTAACAGGCTCGAGGGAGGGCTGAATGGGATCCTCCTAGTCCTGTGTAACAAACTCGAGGGGGGGCTGAATGGGATCCTCCTGTTCCTGTGTAACAGACTCGAGTGGGGGCTGAATGGGATCCTCCTGTTCCTGTGTAACAGACTCGAGTGGGGGCTGAATGGGATCCTCCTGTTCCTGTGTAACAGACTCGAGTGGGGGCTGAATGGGATCCTCCTGTTCCTGTGTAACAGCCTCGAGGGGGACTGAATGGGATCCTCCTGTTCCTGTGTAACAGCCTCGAGGGGGACTGAATGGGATCCTCCTGTTCCTGTGGAACAGGCTCGAGGGGGGCTGAATGGGATCCTCCTGTTCCTGTGGGGCTCAGTACCACACTGGGTGAGAATGGTTGGTCGAGAAACAATGTTAATAATGAAATGAAAGTCACAGCAAAAACAAAATAACGTTCCTTTATTAAAGCATTCAGTATTTTAAGAAACTAGAGAGAAAGATTATGAAAGGGAAAGGAGGGCAGTATTGAGGGAGGCAGAGGGAGTGCTGGAGGGGCGGTTGAGGGACAGGGTGAGTGAGGGATTGAGGAAGTGGGAGTTTGGGGAATGATGAGTGAGGGAGGGAGCATGTGTGAGAGAGGGAGTTGGTAAAGGTGGGTTTGGGAGTGGGAGTGAGCGAGGGAGGTGGGATTGTGGGATGGATGGGAGTGAGTGGGGGGAGATGAGTATACATGGGAATGAGAGTGAGTGGACGGGGAGTGAGGTGCGAGGGACAGTGAGTGGACGGGGAGTGAGGTGTGAGGGACAGTGAGTGAACGGGGAGTGAGGTGTGAGGGACAGTGAGTGAACGGGGAGTGAGGTGTGAGGGACAGTGCCTTCACTCTCTCCCCGCCCACCCCTAGCCTCTCAGTACAGACTGACCAGCAGCACCGTGCTGTAGAAACCCTCAGTGCCCCCAACCCCCCGGGTTTCACAGAGACTCAGTGCCTCGAGGGCTTGGCAGCCGAACTGGGGCTGGGGCCACTCCCGGTACAGCTCGGGGAGCAGCCGGACCCCAGGGTGCTGGCGGGAGTAACTCCTTGAGAGCTTGGCCAGGGTGACGTGGAGGGGGACGCCCCCCGAGGGCCGGTCCTGGGGCCCCAGCACGCAGAGGCCCAGCTCCCGGAAGCGACGGCCCAGCTCCTCGGCCAGGCGGCCAAGCTGGGCCAGCCCCGAGCCGCGGGGGGAGGTGTACAGCACCCGGCCCCCAAAGTCCTGCAGCTCCCCGAAGTCCAGCAGCAGGGCTGGGGGCAGCAGGCGACGCCCCTCCCAGCCGAGCTGCCGCAGGGCGGAGCGGGCGGCCTCCAGCTGGGCCAGGTGGTCCAGGCGCAGAGGGCAGAGGGTGAGGTGGAGCCGGGAGAGGGGCACGCAGCAACCGCCAAAGTCCGGCAGTGCCTCCGTTAGCCGGGCCTGCAACTCGCGGGTCGCCAATTGAAATTCCTTGCTGGTGATCCGCGCGGCCACAAAGTAGTTGGGCCGAGAGCCAGGGCTCGGGGGGAGGCCCAGGCTGCAGGCCTGGTCGCCTTGAGCGCCATCGTCGTCGCAATGGGTGATGTCATGGGCGCCAATGATGTTGTAACCCCTGACGTCATCACCGATCACGCGATCATCCAAGTTACAGTCCTTGACGCCATCATGTTGCCCGCCATGTTGGGCGTCTCCGTATTGTCCACCATCTTGGGCGTCTCCGTATTGTCCGCCATCTTGGGCGTCCCCGTGTCGCCCGCCATCTTGAGCGTCCCCGCGTCGCACGCCATCTTGGGCGTCCCCCTGCTGCCCGGCGGCTCCCAGCAGCTCCCGGATGGTCCGGCCGCCGCCAGTCGAGCCAAAGACGTCGTCTAGCCGCCGCGTCTTGTCCCAGACGGTCCGTCCGCGGTGCTTGAAGTACTGGATGCGGTGCTCGGGCACGGCCAGGGCCCCCTGCTCGGCCGAGGCCAGGTCCTCCCAGCTGAAGGCCCCGAACGGCTGCTCCACTAGCCCCACGAAGCGGTCCAGGTAGCCGATGGTAAACTCCTCGGGACACAGTTCTGTGTCCCACCGCAGGCGGGACACCACCTCGCCCGCTGTCCGCATCGGCGGCTTCTTGGCACCCACTGCCCGCCTTGCTGGTTTCTCAATACCCGCCTCTGTGCCAGTTGGTGGTCTCTTGACTCCAGTCTCTGTGCCCGTTGGCGGCGTCTGGGCTCCGGCCTCGGTGCCCGTTGGCGGTCTCTCAGCTCCCGTCTCGGTGCCCGTTGGCGGTCTCTCAGCTCCCGTCTCGGTGCCCGTTGGCAGTGTCTCAGCTCCCTGCAGGCACTCCCTGTCACCGGACGGGTGAAGGTTCCGGCACTGTGCCCCGAATCGACAGCGTCCCTCCAGATAGAAGGAGCAAGCCTTCACCCGAGGCCTCACTGTCACCTCCTCACCGTCAGCCATTTGTAAATGAAGCTTCCTGAGTGAGGGGAGAAATAAAGCAGAAACAATCACACTGCTTCCAGGACGGGACTCACTCACTCACTCATCACTCGCTCCTCACTCACTCACTCATCACTCACCACTCCTCACTCACTCACTCACTGACTCACTCACGTACTCACTCACTCACTCATCACTCACTCCTCACTCACTCATCACTCACACACTCCTCACTCACTCACTCACTGACTCACTCACTGACTCACTCACTCACTCACTGACTGACTCACTCACTCACACTCACTCACTCACTCACTCACTGACTCACTCACTCTCACACACTCACTCACTCATTCATTCACTCACTCACTCACGTTCACTCACTCACAGTCACACACACACAAACACAGACAGGCACACCCACCCCGTCCCTCACCACCATGGACCCATCCCACCCTCTCTTTCTCTCTCTCACTCTCTCTCTCTGTCTGTCTCTCTGTCTATGTCTCTCTCTGTCTCTCTCCCTCTGTCTATCTGTCTCTCTCTGCCTCTCTGTGTCTCTCTCACTCTCTCTCTCTCTCTCCGTCTCTGTCTCTGTCTTTCTCCCTCTCTCTGTCTCTCCGTCTCTCTCTCTCCCTGTCTCTGTCTCTCTCTCCCTGTCTCTCTGTCTGTCTGTCTGTCTCTCTCTCCGTCTCTCTCTCTGTCTTTCTCCCTCTCTCTGTCTCTGTCTCTCTCTGTCTCCGTCTCTCTGTCTCTCTCCCTGTCTCTCTGTCTGTCTGTCTGTCTCTCTCTCCGTCTCTCTCTCTCTGTCTTTCTCCCTCTCTCTGTCTCTCCGTCTCTCTCTCACCTTTAAAGATTCACTTCCTGGAATAATGATGTCACAGCAATGTGGAATGTATCAGGAAATGAGTCACAGCAAGGGAGAGAGGAAGGAGGAGGGAAGGGGTAGGAGGGAGGGGAGGGGAAGGAGGGAGGGGGTAGAAGGGAGGGGGGAACGGGAGGGTGGGGAAAGGGATGGGAAAGGAGAAAAGGGGAGGGAGAGGGAGGGTAGAGGAGGAAGGGGGAGGGAGAGGTAAGGTGAGGGAGTGGGAGGGAAGGGGAAGGAGTGGAAGGGAGGGTGGTAGGTAGAGGAGGGAGGGGTAAGGGGGGAGGGTGGGGAAAGGGATGGGGAAGGAGAAAAGGGGATGGGAAAGGAGAAAAGGGGGAAGGGGAGGGAGTGGGAGGGAAGGGGCGGGAGGGGAAGGGAGGAAGTGAAAGTGGGGGAGGGAGGGAGATAAGGGATGAGAGAGGAGGAGGAGAGAGAGGGAGAGGTGGGAGGGCGAGGGAGGGAAGAGGAAGGAGAGAGGGAGGGAAGGGGAAAGAGGAGGAGAGAGGGAGGGGTAGGGATGGAAGGGGAGGAAGGGTGAGGGAAGGGGAGGGAGGGAAGGGGAGCAGAGGGAGGGGGAGGGATTTGGGAAGGCGAGAGAGGAAGAGGGAAGGGGAGGGAGGGGGAGGGTAAAGGAGGAAGGAGAGTGAGGGAGGGGGCGAAAAGAGGAGGGAGTGGGAGGGAATGGGGGGAGGGAGGGTGGTTTAGGATGAGAGAGGGGGAGGGGCGTGGGAGGGAAGGGGAATGAGGGAGAGTGAGGGAAGGAGATGGGGCGGGCGGGAGGCAGAGGGAGAGAGGGGGAGGTAGAGGACGGGAAGAGGCAGGAGGGAGAGGGAGGATGGTGGATGGAGAGGGGGGAGGGAGAGGGAGGTGAGCAGGGAGAGGGAGGATGGGGGATGGAGAGGGGGGAGGGAGAGGGAGGGGGTGGGAGAGGGACGTAGGGAGGGGGGGAAAGGGAGAGTGAGGGAAGGGCCAGGAGTCCGAGGGAGGGGGTGGGGAAGGAGTGAAAGAAAGCGAAAGGGAGGGAGGGAGAGGGACGGAGAGGGAGAGGGAGACGGGGGGGGAGAGAGAGGGGCAGGGAAGGTGAGGGAAAGCGAAGGAGGGAGGGAAGGGGAATGGGGGAGGGAGGACGAGGGAGTGGGATGGGGGAAGAGGGAGTGGGAGGAAGGGAAGAGGAGGGAGGGGAATGGGGGAGAAGGGGAGGGAGGGATCAAAGGGGGGGATTTGGGAGGGGGAGGGAGGTAGCGAGAGAGGAGAGAGATGGGGAGGGAGGGGGAGGGATTTGGGAAGGCGAGGGAGGAAGGGGAGGGTTTGGGATGAGAGAGAGGGAGGGGCGAGTGAGGGAAGGGGAGGGATTTGTGAGGGTGAGGGAGGGGGAGGAAAGGGGAGGGAGGGGGAAGGATGGAGGGGGGAGGGTGAGTGAGGGAAGGGGAGGGAGAGGGAGTGAAGGGGAGGGAGAGTAAGGAAAGGAGAGGGAGGGAGGGAGAGGGAGAGTGAGGGAAGGAGAGGGAGAGGGCCGGAGGGAGAGGGAGGAAAGGGGAGGGAAGGACTGCGAGAGACGGGAGGTTGAGGGACGAAGAGGGAGGTCGGTAGGGGGAGGGAAGGGAAGGCAGGGAGTGGGAGTGAGAGTGAGAAAGGGAGGGAGGTTTGGGAGGAGAGAGGAGGAGGGGCGAGGGAGGGAGGGAGGGGGAGGCAGTTGGAGGGACTGGGGGTGAGGGAGAGGGAGGGAAGGACAGCGAGAGGGAGGGATGGAGAGGGAAGGCGTTAGGGATAGCGAGAGAGGAGTGGGAGGAGGAGGGAGGGACGGAGTGGAGAGGGGGGAGAGGAAGGGAGGGGGATGGGAAGGAATGGGAGGGAGGAGGAGGGAAGGATTTGGGAGGGGAGGGAGGGGAGGGAGAAGGAGGGAGGGAAGGGGAGGGATTGGGAGGGAGGTTTGTAAAGGAGGTTTGGGATGAGAGGGAGGAGGGGCGAGGGAGGGGGAAGGAAGGAGGGTGAGGGAGAAGGAGGGAGAGTGAGGGAAGGAGGGGGAGGGCGAGAGGGAAGGTGGTAGGGAGAGTGGGAGTGAAGGGGAGCGAGAGGGTGGATGAGGAAAGGGGAGGGAGAGGAAGGGAGGAAGATGGAGGGAGGGGCAGGGAGAGAAGGGGAGGGAGGAAGAGGGAGGGTAGAAGAGGAAGGGTTAGGAGAGTGAGTGAGGGGGAGGAAAGAGGAGGGTGTGGGAGGGAGGGAGGGTGGTTTGGGATGAGACATGGGGAGGGGAGAGTGGGGGAGGGAGGGAGGGTGGTTTGGGATGAGAGATGGGAAGGGGAGGGAAGGAGACGGAGAGGGAGGGAGTGAGTGGGGGAGGCAGAGGGAAGGAGGGGAGGAAGGCGAAGAGGAGGGAGGGGGAGATTGGGGAAGGGGAGGTAGGGAAGGAGAAGGAGGGAGGGGGAGGGAGAAGGGGAGGGACGGAGATGGAGGGCGGTAGGGAGAGGGAGAGAGAGGTGGGAGAAGATGGGGAGGGAAGGGGAGGGTGGGGGATGGAGAGGAGGGAGGGGGAGGGAAGGGGTGGGGGAGGGAGAGGAAGGGATAGGAAGAGTGAGGGAACGGTCGGGAGACGGAGGGAGGTGGAGGGATTTGGGAAAGGGAGGGAGGGAAAAGGAGGGAGGGAGCTTGGGAGAGGGAGGGTGGTTTGGGATGAGAGTGGGGGAGGGGCAAGGGAGGGAAGAGGAGTGAGGGAAGGAGATGGAGAGGGAGGGAGGGGGAGGGCGAGAGAAGGGAAGAGGAGGGAGGGGAAGGGACGGAGAGGGGGAGGGGGAGGAAGGAGAAGGGGGAGGGGGAGGAAGGAGATGGAGGGGAAGGGAGGAAGGGAAGGGGAACGGGGGAGGGAGGAGGAGGGAGGGAATTTGAGGGAGGAAGAGGGACGGGGAGGAAAGGAAGAGGAGGAAGGGGGAGGGAGGAAGAACGGGTGGTAGGGAAGGATTGGGAGGGAGGGAAGGGGAGGGATTTGGGAGTGGGAGCGAGGAAGGGGGAGGGAAGTCGAGGGAGAGGAGAGGGAAGGGGAGGGAGGGGAGGAGGAGTGAGGGAGATAGAGGGAGTGGGAGGGAGGGATGGAGAGCAGGAGGGAGGGGAAGGGGAGAGAGTTGGAGGGAGGGAAGGGGAGTGGAGGAATGGGGAGCGATTTGGGAAGGCGAGGAAGGAAGAGGGCCGGGAGAGAGGGAGAGGGATTTGGGAGGGGGCGGGATGGAGGGGGAGGGATTTGCGAGGGGGATGGTGGAAGGGGAGGGATTTGGGAGGGAAGGGAAGGGAAGAAGAGGGAGGGGGAGGGAGGGAACTGATGGGATTTGGGAGGGGGAGGGAGGGAGAGAAGTGGAGGGATTTGGGAGGGAGAGGGAGGGAAGGGGTGGGGAGGAAAGGAAGGGGAGGGATTTGGGAAGGTGGAGTGAGGGAAGGGGGGAGATAGGGGAAGGGAGTGGGAGAGATTTGGGAGGGGAGGGAGGAAAAGGGAGGGAAGGGGAGGGAAGGGGAAGGAGAGAGGGGGCAGGGAGAGGGGGGAGAGTGAGTGAGGGAAGGGGAGGGAGAGGGAGTGAAGGGGAGGGAGGGAGAGTAAGGAAAGGAGAGGGAGCGAGAGGGAGAGTGCGGGAGGGAGAGAGGGAGGACAGGAGGGAGGGAGAGGGGGAGGCAGAGGGAGGGAAGGGGAGGAAGGGCGGTAGGGAGAGGAAGGCGGAGGGCAGGGGCGGGAGTGGGAGGGAAGGGAAGGGAGGGAGTGCGAGTGGGGAGGAAGGGAGGGAGGTTTGGGATGAGAGAGGGGGAGGAGAGGGTGGGAAGGCGAGGGAGGGAAGGAGAGGGAGGGATGGAGAGGGAGTGTCAGGTAAGGAGAGGGAGAGGGAGGAACAGAGAAGGAGGGCGGTAGGGAGAGGGGGAGGGGAGGGACAGGGAGGGCGAGGGATGGAGGGGGAGAGTGAGGGAAGGGGAGGGAGAGGGAGAGGAAGGGAGGAGGAGAGGGGGAGGGACAGGGAGGGTGGGGTATGGAGCGGGAGTGTGAGGGAAGGGGAGGGAGAGGGTGAGGGAGGGAAGGAGGGAGGGGGTTTTGGGAGGGTGAGGGAGGAGGAGGGGAGGGAGGGAGGAAATTGGAGGGGGAGGAGGGGATGGGGAGGGAGGGAAGGGGACGGAAGGGGAAGGAGGGAGGGAGCGAGAGGAAAGAGGAGGGAGCAGGAGGGAGGGAGGTTTGAGATGAAAGGGGGGGAGTGGAGAGGGAGGGTAGGGGAGGGAAGGACAGGGAGAGGGAGGGAGGGGTAGGGACAGAGGGGAGGGTGGTAGGGAGAGGGACAGAGGGGTGGGAGAGGGAGGGTGGGGGGATGGAGAGGGGGGAGGAAAGAGGTGGGAGAGAGCGCGAGAGGGAGGGTGGGGGATGGAGAGGGGGGATGAAGAGGGAGAGTGATGGGAAGGGCCGGGAGACGGAGGAACGGAAGAGGAGGGATTTGGGAAGGCGGGGGGAGGGAGAGGGAGGCAGTGAAGGGGAAGGAGGGAGGGGAAGGGGAGAGAGGATCGGGAGGGAGGGGAAGGGGAGAGAGGGGAAGGGGATGGGAGGGAAAGAAGGAGAAGGATGGAGGGAGGGTATAAAAGGGAGGGGAGGGAGGGGAAGGGGAGAGAGGGGAAGGGGAGCGGAGGGAGGGAAGGGGAAGGAGGGAGGGAGGGGGAGGCAGTGAAGGGGAAGGAGGGGGTGGGATGGTAGGGAGGGAAGAGGAAGGAGGGAGGGAGGTAAGGGGAAGGAAGGAGAGAGGGAGAGGGAGGGAAGGGGATGGAGGGAGGGGGAGGGGAGAGAGGAGAGGGAGGGAGGGGAAGGGGAGAGAGGGGAGGGGAGGAAGGGTGAGGGAAGGGGAGGGAAAGAAGGGGAGTGGAGGGAGGGAGGGGAGGGATTTGGGTAGGCAATGGAGGAAGAGGGAAGGGGAGGGTTTGGGAAAGTGAGGGAGGAAGAGGGAGGAGGAGGGATTTGGCAGGGGGAGAAAGGAAGGAGGAAGAGGGATGGTAGAAGAGGACGGGGGAAGGAGAGTGAGGGAGGGAGAGGAAAGATGAGGGAGGGAGGGGGATAAATGAGGAGGGGGGGAGGGTGGTTTCGGCAGAGAGAGGGGGAGGGGCGAGGGAGGGAAGGGAGAGTGAGGGAAGGAGATGGAGGGAGGGGGAGGGCGTAGAAGGGGTAAGAAGGAGGGGAGGGAGAAGGGGAAGGAGGGAGGGGAGGGAGAAGGGGAGGGAGGGCGGTAGGGAGAAGGAGAGAGGGGTGGGAGAGGAAGGCGAGGGAGAGGGGGAGGGAAAGAGAGAGTGAGGGAAGGGCTGGGAGATGGACAGAGGGGAAGGGGGGAGGGATTTGGGAGGGGAAGGAGGAAGAGGGAGGGAAGGAGGGAGGAGGAGGGATTTGGGAGGGGACGGAAGGGGAAGGAGGGAGGGAGTGGGAGGAAAGAGGAGGGAGTGGGAGTGAAGGGGCAGGAGGGAGGGAGGTTTGGGATGAGAGGGAGGGAGAGTGAGGGAAGGAGAGGGAGAGATGGAGGGGGAGGCAGATGGAGGGACTGGGTGGGAAGGACAACGAGAGGGAGGGATGGCGAGGGAAGGCATTAGGGATATGGAGAGAGGAGTGGGAGGAGGGAGGTGAAAGGGAGGGAGGGTGAGGAAGAAGGTGTGCAGGAGGGAGGGGGAGGGAGAGGAAGGGAGGAGGAGGGAGGGAGAAGGGAAGGAATGGGAGGGAGGGGAAGGGGAGAGAAAGGGAGGAGGACGGAGGAAGAAGGAGGGAGGGAGAGGGAGAGTGAGGGAAGGAGAGGGAGGTGGAGGGAGGGAAATGGTGGGATTGGGAGGGAATGGGAGAGAGGGAAGGGGATGGAATGGGAGGGAGGCAAATGGAGGTATTGGGAGGGGGACGGAGGGAAGGTGATAGGGAGGGAGGGATTTGTGAGTGGAAAAGAGGGAAGGGGAGGGAGGGGATGGGGAGAGAGGGGGAAGGAGGGTGAGGAAGGGAGAGTGAGGGGAGCAGAGGGAAGGGGAGGGAGGGATAGGGGAGTCAGGGAAGGAGCGGGAGGGAGAGGGGGAGTGTGGGAGGGATGGGGGGAGGCAGAGGGATGGAATGGGAGGGAGGGTGAGGGAGAAGGAGGGAAGGACAGCGAGAGGGAGGGCAGGGAGGGAGTGGGAGGGGGAGTGAGGAGGAGGGAGGGGGAAGAGACGGAGGGGGAGGGAAAGGGAATGATCAGGATGGAGAGGGATAGCGAGGGAAGGGCAGGAAGACGGAGGGAGGGAGAGGGAGAGGGAAGGAGGGAATGAGAGGGCGAGGGAGGGAGTGAGCAAGGGAGAGCGGGCAGGAGGGAGTGAGAGAGGGAGAGGGGACAGGAGGGAGTGAGAGAGGGAGAGGGTACAGGAGGGAGTGAGAGAGGGAGAGGGTACAGGAGGGAGTGAGAGAGGGAGAGGGGACAGGAGGGAGTGAGAGAGGGAGAGGGGACAGGAGGGAGTGAGAGAGGGGAGAGAGGGAGAGGGGCAGGAGGGAGGGAGAGAGGGAGTGAGAGAGGGAGAGGGGCAGGAGGGAGTGAGAGAGGGGGAGGGAGGAAGGGAGAGGGAAGGAAGTGGAGCGAGGGAAGGGGAGATGGTGGGAGAGCAAGTGGGAGAGGGAGGGATTGAGAGAGGGGGAGGGGTGGGAGTCAGAGAGGGGGAGGGGAGCGAGTGAGAGGGGAGGGGGAGGGATAGAGGGAGTGAGAGAGAGGAGGGAGGGAGAGGGAAGGAAGGAGAGGGAGTTAGAGAGAGGGAGAGGGAGGGAGTTAGAGAGGGAGAGGGAGGAAGTGAGAGAGGGGGCAGGAGGGAGATAGAGAGGAGGAGGGGGAGGGAGGAAGTGAGAGAGAGGGGGAGGGACAGGGATGGGAAGGGGAGGGAGAGAGACGGTAGGGCTGGGAGAAGGAGGGAGGAGGAGGGAGGGGGGAAAGGAGTGGGAGGGGGTGAGGGAAGGAAAGGGAGGGGGTGGGAGGAAGAGGGACGGAAGGGGAGGGAGAGGGAAGGAAGGGGTGGGAGAGGGAGAGTGAGGGTGTGAGAGAGGGGGAGGGGGGAGTGAGAGAGGGGGCAGGAGGGAGTTAGAGAGGGGGAGAGGGAGGAAGTGAGAGAGGGGGAGAGGGAGAGAGAGGAGGGAGATGGAGGGCAAGTGGGAGGGAAGGGGAGGGAGAGGCAGGGAGAGAGGGAAGGGAGAAGGGGGTGGGCAGGAGGAAGAGGGAGGGAAAGTGGGATGGGGAGGGAGGGAGGGAGTGAGATAGGGAGAGGGGTGGGAGTTAGAGAGGGGGAGGGGAGGGTGTGAGTGGGAAGAAGGAGGGAGTGAGAGGGAGGAGGGGGAGGGGAAGGAAGGAGCAAGAGGAGGGAAGGAGGGAGTGAGAGGGAAGGGGTAGGGAGGGACTGAGAGAGGGAGAGGGGGCAGGGGAAGGGAGAGGGAGTGAGGGAGGGAGAGGGAAGGAAGAAGAGGGAGAGAGGGGAGGGAGTGGGAGGCATTGAGAGAGGGAGAGGGGTGGGACTGAGAGAGGGGGAGGGGAGTGAGTGAGGGGAGAGGGGGAGGGAAGGATTGAGAGGGAGAGGGGGAGGGCAGGAGTGAATGAGTGAGGGGAGGGAGGGAGAGGGAAGGAAGGGGAGGGAGTGGGAGAGCGAGGGAGGGAGAGGGAGGGAAAGGGAGAGGGTGGGAAGGGTTGGGAGAGTGAGGAACAGGGAGGGAGTGGGAGGGGAAGAGCGGGGGAGGGGGGAAGGGAGCGGGAGGGAGAGAGAGAGGGGGAGGGAGGGAGTGAGAGAGGGGGCAGAGGGAGTTAGAGAAGAGGAGGGGGAGGAAGTGAGAGAGGGGAAGGGGGAGGAAGTGAGAGAAAGGGGGAGGGAGGGAAGGGGAGTGAGAGGGAGGGCAGGAGAGATAGGGAGTGAGGGAAGGGAGAGGGAGGTAGAGGGAGAGAGAGATCGGAGGGGGAGGGAAGGGCTGGGAGGAAGAGGGAGAGGGGAAAGGAGTGGGAGGGAAGTGAGGGAAGGAGAGGGAGGGAGGAAGAGGAAGAGGGACGGAAGGGGAAGGAGTGGGAGAGGGAGAGAGGAAGAGGGAGCGGGGACGGAGGGGAAGGGAGAGGGAGGGAAGGGGTGGGAGAGGGAGAGTGAGGGTGGAGGAATGGGAAGGGAGAGGGAGAAGGGGGAAAGGGGGGAGTGGAGAAGGGAGAGAGCGGTAGGGTGTGAGAGAGAGGGAGGGTAGGAGTGAGGGAGGGGAGGGAGGGAGTGAGAGAGGGGGCAGAGGGAGTTAGAGAAGAGGAGGGGGAGGAAGTGAGAGAGGGGAAGGGGGAGGAAGTGAGAGAAAGGGGGAGGGAGGGAAGGGGAGTGAGAGGGAGGGCAGGAGAGATAGGGAGTGAGGGAAGGGAGAGGGAGGTAGAGGGAGAGAGAGATCGGAGGGGGAGGGAAGGGCTGGGAGGAAGAGGGAGAGGGGAAAGGAGTGGGAGGGAAGTGAGGGAAGGAGAGGGAGGGAGGAAGAGGAAGAGGGACGGAAGGGGAAGGAGTGGGAGAGGGAGAGAGGAAGAGGGAGCGGGGACGGAGGGGAAGGGAGAGGGAGGGAAGGGGTGGGAGAGGGAGAGTGAGGGTGGAGGAATGGGAAGGGAGAGGGAGAAGGGGGAAAGGGGGGAGTGGAGAAGGGAGAGAGCGGTAGGGTGTGAGAGAGAGGGAGGGTAGGAGTGAGGGAGGGGTGGGAGGGAGTTAGAGAGGGGGAGAGGGAGGAAGTGAGAGAGAGAGGGAGAGGGACGTGGGAGAGGAAGGGAGAGTGGGAGGGAGGGAAGAAGAGGAAGAGGGAGGGAAGGGGACGGAGAGAGAGGGAGGGAACGGAGAGGGAGGGAGGGCAGGAGGGGGAGGGAGAGGGAGGGAAGGGGTGGGAGAGGGAGAGTGAGGGTGGAGGAATGGGAAGGGAGAGGGAGAAGGGGGAAAGGGGGGAGTGGAGAAGGGAGAGAGCGGTAGGGTGTGAGAGAGAGGGAGGGAAGGAGTGAGGGAGGGGTGGGAGGGAGTTAGAGAGGGGGAGAGGGAGGAAGTGAGAGAGAGAGGGAGAGGGACGTGGGAGAGGAAGGGAGAGTGGGAGGGAGGGAAGAAGAGGAAGAGGGCGGGAAGGGGACGGAGAGAGAGGGAGGGAACGGAGAGGGAGGGAGGGCAGGAGGGGGAGGGAGTAGGGAAAGGTGTGGGAGGGGGTGAGGGAGGGCGGAGGAGGGAGGGGGAAAGGAGTGGGAGGAAGGGGAGGAGGGAGAGTGAGGAAGGGGGAGGGAGAGGGAAGGGACGGGAGGGAGAGGGAGAATGGGAGGGAGGGAAGAAGAGGGAGAGGGAGGGTGGGAGGGAGAGAGGGGGAAGGAAGGGGGAGAGAGAAGGGAAAGGTGTGGGAGGGGGTGAGGGAGGGAGTGACAGAGGGAGAGGGGGCAGGAGGGAGTGAGAGAAGGGAGGGAGACAGTGAGAGAGTGGGGGGTTGAGGGAGGGAGTCAGAGAGGGGGAGGAAGTGAGAGAAGGGCAGAGAAGGAGGGAGGGGAAGGCAGTGAGGGGGGAGGGGGAAGGAGGGAATGAGAGGGGAGGGGGAGGGAGGGAACGAGAGGGAGGTGAGTTAGGGAGGGTGGGGGAGGGGAAGGAAGAAGCGAGAGAGGGGGAAAGAGGGAGTAAGAGGTGAGGGGTAGGTAGGGACTGAGAGAGGGAGAGGGGGAATGGGGGAGGGAGGGGGAGGCAGGGAGGGAGTGGGAGGTAGGGGGAGGAATTGAGAGAGGGGGAGGGGAGTGAGTGAGAGGGGAGAGAGGGATGGAGGGATTGAGAGGGGGAGTTGTAGGACAGGAGTGAGTGAGGGGGGGAGGGAGGGAGTGAGAGATGGGAGGGAGGGAGAGGAAGAGGGAGGAAAGGGAAGGGAGAGGGTGGGAAAGTTTGGGAGAGGGAGGGGGAAGGAGGTGAGGGGGGTGGGTGGATGGGAGATAGAGGGAAGGGGAGGGATAGGGAGTGAGGGGAAGAGTGAGGGGGATGGAGAGGGGAGAGAAGGGAGTGGGGAAGGGAGCAGGAGGGAGAGAGAGAGGGGAGGGGGGGAGGGAGGGAGTGAGAGAAAGGGGGAGGGAGGGAGAGGGAGGGAAGGGGAGGGAGAGGGAAGGCGGATGAGAGAGCGGGAGAGAGAGATGGGATGGGGAGGGAAGGGCTGGGCGAAGGAGGGAGGAGGAGGGAGGGGTGAAAGGAATGGGAGGGGGTTAGGGAAGGAGAGGGAGGGGGAGGGATGGAGTTAGAGGAAGAGGGACGGAAGGGGAGGGAGTGTGAGTGGGAGGGAGGGAGATGGGAGGGAGGGGAAGGGAGAGGGAAGGAAGGGGTGGGAGAGGGAGAGTGAGGGTGGAGGAATGGGAAGGGAGAGGGAGAAGGAGGAAAGGGGGAGTGGAGAAGGGAGAGATCGGTAGGGTGTGAGAGAGAGGGAGTGAGGGTGTGACAGAGGGGGAGGGAAGGAGTGAGGGAGGGGTTGGGAGGGAGTTAGAGAGGGGGAGAGGGAGAAAGTGAGAGAGAGGGAGAGGGAGGTGGGAGAGAGAGGGAGAGGGAGGTGGGAAAGGGAGAGAGAGGGAGAGAGAGGTGGGATAGGGAGAGAGAGGGAAGGGAGGAGGAGGGAGTAGGGAAAGGTGTGGGAGGGGGTGAAGGAGGGAGAGGGAGGAGGGAGGGAGGGTGTGAGAGAGGGAGAGGGGACAGGAGGGAGTGAGAGAGGGTGAGGGAGGCAGTGAGAGAGTGGGAGGGGGAGGGAGGGAGGGGGAGAGGGGAGGGAGGGAGTGATAGGGGGAGGGGAGGGAGGGAATGAGAGGGGGGAGGGGTGGGAGGGAGTGATAGGGGGAGGGGGAAGGAGGGAGTGAGAGGGAGGAGGGGTAGGGAGGGAGGGGGAAGGGGAAGGAAGGATCGAGAGAGAGGGAAAGAGGGAGTAAGAGGGGAGGGATATGGAGGGACTGAGAGAGGGAGAGGGCGCAGGGGGTAGGGAGAGGGAGTGAGGGAGGAAAAGGGAAGGAAAGGGAGGAAGAGAAAGGGAGAGAGGGGAGGGAGTGAGAGGTAGGGGGGGAGTGAGAGGGGGAGGGAGAGATTGAGGGAGGAGGGGGAGGGGTAGGGCAGGGGTGAATGAGGGGGGGGAGAGAGGGGAGGGAGGGAGAGGGAAGGAAGGGGAGTGAGGAAGAGGAATGGGGAGGGAGCGGGAGAGCAAGGGAAGTAGAGGGAGGGAGGGGTGAGGGAGAGGGTGGGAAGGGTTGGGAGAGGGAGAGTGAGGGATGGGGAGTGAGAGGGAGGGAGAAGGGAAGGGGGTGAGGGGGGAGGGTGGATGGGAGAGGGAGGGGAAGGGAGGCAAAGGGAAGGAGGGGAAGGAGGGGAAGAGTGGGAGAGCAATGGGGAGGGGGAGAAGGGGAGAGAGGGGAGGGAGGAAGGGAGCAGGAGAGAGCGAGGGGGAGGGAGGGTGAGAGAGAGGGCAAAGGGAGTTACTGAGGAGGAGGGGGATGAAGTGAGAGGAGGGAAAGGGGGAGGGAGGGAGTGAGAGAAAGGGGGAGGGAGGGAAGGGGAGGGAGAAGGAGGGCAGGAGAGAGGGAGTGAGGGAAGGGAGAGGGAGGTAGAGGGAGAGAGAGATGGGAGGGGGAGGGAAGGGCTTGGAGAAGGAGGGAGGGAGGAAAGGAGTGGGAGGGGGTGAGGGAGGGGGAGGGAGGGAGGAAGAGGGACGGAGGGGGAGGGAGTGAGAGGGGAGAGGGGGAAGGAGGGAATGAGGGGGCATGGGTAGGGAGGGAGTGAGAGAGGGGGAGGGAGAGCGAAGAAAGGGGGGGAGGGGGAGGGGAAGGCAGGGAAGGGGAAGGGAGGGCTGAGAGTGGGGGAGGGTCGGAGGGAGAGGGGAGAGGGGGAGGGAGGGAGCTAGACAGGCGGAAGGAGGGAGTGAGGGGATAGGGGTAGGGAGGGAAGGGGAGGGAGTGGGAGGCTGGGGAGTGAGGTAGAGGGAGTGAGAGAGGGGGAGGGAGAGGGAAGAAAGGGGAGGGAGAGGGGGAGGGAACAAGAGGGAGGGAGACGGAAGGTAGGGGAGGGAGAGGGGGGGGAAGGGGTGGGAGAGGGAGGGAGTGGGAGGGGATGAGGGATGGATAGAGTGGTGGAGCGAGAGGGAGAGGGGGAGGGAGAGGGAAGGAGGGGGTTGGAGAGTTGGGGAGTGGTAGGGAAGGGGGAAGGAGGGAGTGAGAGAGGGG
Source organism: Heterodontus francisci (assembly GCF_036365525.1). NCBI lineage: Eukaryota > Metazoa > Chordata > Chondrichthyes > Heterodontiformes > Heterodontidae > Heterodontus > Heterodontus francisci. The sequence goes on along the minus strand of NW_027140683.1, from coordinate 189,343 downwards.
GAAGGAGGGAGTGCGAGAAGGGGCAGGAGGGAGATAAAGAGGGGGTAGGAGTGAGGGAGTGAGGGGGAGGGGAAGCCAGGGAAGTGGAAGGGAGGGAAGGAGAGTGGGGGAGGGAGGGATTGAGAGGGGGATGGGGAGGGAGGGCGAGAGAGGGATGGGAAGAAGGAGAGGGAGGGAAGGGGAGGGAGAGGGAGTGAGGGAGAGGGAAGGAAGAGGAGCGAGAGGGAGGGAGAGAGGGAGTGAGGTAGGAGGAGGGAAGGAGAGGGAGGAAGGGGAAGGAACGGAGGGGAAGGGAGGGAGTGAGAGGGGGGAGAGGGAGGCAGGGAGTGAGGGGGGAGGGAGAGGGAGTGAGAGAAAGGGGAGGGAGGGAGTGAGGGGGAGGAGGGAGAGGGGGCAGGAGGGAATGAGAGAGGGGCAGGGAGGGAGTGAGAGAGGGCGGGGGCAGGAGGGAGAGAGAGGGGGAGGGGGAGGGAGTGAGTGACAGTGCAGGAGGGAGAGTGAGTGATGGTAAGGGAGTGAGGGGGGAGGGAAGGGGAGTGAGTGATAGTGTGGGAAGGAGGGAGTGAAGCGGGGCAGGGAGTGACGGGGAGAGGAGGGATCGAGTGAGGAGGGAAGGGGAGGAAGTGAGTGACAGAGGGGGAGCAGTAGGGAGTGAGTGAGAGATGGAGAAGGTGGGAATGACTGAGGGGGATGGAGTGAGTGAGAGGGGGAGGGAGTGAGTGACAAACGGGGAGGGGGGAGGGAGGGATAGAGTGGGAGGGGTAGGATGATTGTGTGAGTGACAGAGGGGGAGCGGGAGGGAGGGAGTGACAGGGAGGGGAAGGGGGAGGGAGCGAGTGAGTGACAGATGATAGGGGGAGGGAAGGAGTGGTGGGGAGGGAGAGGGAGGAAGTGAGCGACAGAGGGGGGAGGGAGGGAGTAACAGGGAGGGGTGGGAAAGGGACGGAATGAGTGATGATGGAGGGAGTGACAGAGGTGCAGGGAGGAAGAGGTAGTGAGCGACAGAAGGGGTGGGAGTGACAGAGGGGGTGTGAGGGGAAGGGAGTGAGGGAGGGGGAGGGAAGGAGTGAGAAAGGGGGAGGGAGGGAGTTATGGGGAGGGGCATGAATGATAGAGAGGAGGGGGTGGAAGTGAGTGATAGAGAAGGAGGGAGAGGGAGTGAGTGACAGAAGGTGAGGGGGAGGGAGTGAGTGGCGGGGTGGGAGAGGAGTGAGTGACAGAAGGTGAGGGGGTGGGAGTGACAGGAGGGGGAGGAAGTGTGTAACAGAAGGGGAGGGAGAAGGAGTGAATGACAGAGGGGGAGGGGGAGAGAAGGAGTGACAAAGGGAGAGGGAGTGTGATAGAGGAGCTTTGGAGTGAGTGACAGAGGGGAAGGGGAGGGAGTGAGTGACCAAGGTGGATGGAGAGGGACAGAGGGAGAGGGTGTGAATAACGGGGGAGTGAGTGACAGAGGGGGATGGAGGGAGTGAGCAACTGAGGGGGATGGAGAGGGAGTGACTGACAGATGGGGAGAGAGTGAATGACAGAGAGGGAGGGAGTGACAGAGGGGGAGGGTGTGGTAGAGAGATTGAGTGACAAGGGAGAGAGGGAGGGAGAGGGAGAATGGGTGACAGAGTGGGAGGGAGAGGGAGTGAGTGGGGGAGAGTGATGGAGAGCGGGTGTCTCAGCGAGGGAGTGACAGTGGGGTAGGGAGAGGCAGTGGCAGAGGGGGAGTGAGAGGGAGTGAGTGACAGAGGGGGAGGAAGTGAGTGACAGATGGAGGGAGAGGGAGTGAGTGACAGTGCAGGAGGGAGAGTGAGTGATGGTAAGGGAGTGAGTGACAGGGAGGTGGAGGGAGAACGTATCAGAAGGGGGGAGTATGTGTTAGAGGGGGAGGAAGTGAATGGGAATGACAGAGGAGGAGGAAGTTAGTGAAGTGGAGGGGAGTGAGTGATAGAGGAGGAGGGAGAGGAAGTGAGCGACAGAAGGGAGGGAGTGATTGACAGTGGGAGAGGGCGAGGGAGTGTGTGACAGAGGGGGAGTGAGAAGTGTCAGAGAAGGGGGATAGTGATCCGGGTGGTCCCGATGGGTGTGAAGGAGATCCGGGTGTTCCCAGTGAGTGTGAGGAAATCTGGGTGTTCCCGGAGGGTATAAGGGAGATCCTGGTGTTCCCAGAGGGTGTGAAAGAGATCCGGGTGTTCCCGGAGGTTGTGAGGGAGATCCGGGTGTTCCCGGAGGGTGTGAGGGAGATCTGTGTGTTCCCGGAGGATGTGAGGGAGATCTGGGTGTTCCCAGTGGGTGTGAGGAGGTGAGGTGAAACTCGGAAGTGTTGTAAACAGCGAGGAGGATAGTAAAGGGCTCCAGGAGGACATAGACAGACTGGTGGAATGGGCAGGCAGGGGGCAAATACAGTTTAATGCAGAGATATCAGAATTAGAGATGATTCATTTGGGAAAGAAGAATGAAGAGTGACAATATAAATGAAATGATATCATTTTAAACAACATGGAGAAACGGAGAGTCCTGGAGATAAACAAATTCAAGTTTTTGAAGGTGGCTGGACAAGTTGAGCACACTATTATGTTACGACCTGGTGAGAAAGGGTGTCTAGGATTCCCTCTCAGCTTTCACCTCGTCTTACCCTAACAGAGTTTAATTTTAAACACACCGTGTTTTTAGCTCCCCCTTGGCGAATCCTTGTTCACCGCTTTCCAATTATAAGGCAAAGAAACCAGCACAAACAGGCTTTCTTAGGTTTAAAGAAGAAAAGTTGAAATTTATTAAACTTAAACTCTAATTTGGTTAACGCCTGCGGATACACGACGCGCCCACGCTAGCATGCATATGTGCTACACACATGCAGATAGAGACAGAAAAGAGCAGAAGAAAAATAAAGTGGAGAAGTTTGAGGCAATATCCGAAGAGTTTTTGTTACGTGTCTTCGAGCTCACTGTGGAGTCCTTGATGGCAGGTAGATCTTGCTTTTCATTGGGGCCCAGTATTCATCTTAAACCTTATTCACCGTAGGAGACTTTTTTCTCTTGGGGTTCATGTATCTTCAGTGGATTCAGAGGCTTGTCAGAAAGAGATGGGAGCAGACAGGAGAGAGAGATCTTTTCAGTCCAGGAGCAAACAGACTTTCTGCCCAAACTGTTGGCACAAATTGAAAAAACTCGGGTTGCCCAGCAGGTTAGTCATGTGACCAGCTGGTTTGACCATGTCCGTTTGTGTATTTGGCCATCATAGCAGTCAACCTGGAATGCGAGCTCCCCCACCTTCAACGTCTGGTGATCGAAAGTCCATTGTGGGTTGAATGTGTCAGGGAATGGCTGCTTTGTCCTTCCAAACACTGTTTGTTAATATGCAACTGTATTTTCCAGCCAGAGCTGATCTGTTTAACAAGTCCTCTGCTTACACCAGTAACGGTTTAAAATCAATGTTCGTGACAAAATTAATGTTCCTCATTCCTGACTGGGTGTGCCTACCAGGACAATTAAAATAAGGCTCATGTGATTCTTGGCTTTATAAGCACTGGTGTCGAATACACAAGCAAGGATTTTACGTTAAACTCTTTACAAAACACTGGTCCGACCCCCAGCTGGAATATTGTGTCCCAATTTTGGGCACCGCACTTTGGGAATGATGTCAGGACCTTGGAGAGGGTGCGGAGGAAGATTTGAGCTGAATGGTCCCAGGGGTGAGGGACTTCAGTTAACGTGGAGAGACTGGGAGAAGCTGGGATTGTTCTCCTTCGAGCAGAGAAGGCTAAGACGGAGATTTATTCGGGGCGTTCACTATCAGGAGGGGTTTGGACGGAGTAAATGAGGGGAAACTGTTTCCCGGTGGCAGACAGAGGGACACAGATCGAAGATGATTGGTGCAACACTGCAAAGACGGGCACGATAGATTTTGTTTTCGCAGAAGAGGATCATCGCTTGGTGTCTGCTTCCCAGGACTCCCGCCAGTCCCACCCTTCTCCGGCCTGGAATCGCGTCCAAGACACAAGCCAGCGTTTCTGACCGGACCTCCGTCTCCTTAAGCGGGGGCTGTCGAACCTTGTTGCTGACCAGGGCACCTATCCTCCCCATGCCATGTTAGTACAAATCCAGCGGACTCCTTGTAACACAGCGTAAGTTCCCTGGATTGAAATTGTTCATGCCTTGAAACCGAGAAATGAATCTATTTCCCGTATAATAGGTATGAAATTTATCAGTCCTGGCCTGATAAGTGGCAAGTAACATTCGTGCCACACAAGTGCCAGGCAATGACCATCTCCAACAAAAGAGAATCTAACCATCTCTGCTTGACATTCAATGGCATTACCATCGCTGAATCCCCCACTGACAACATCTTGGTTGCCATTGACCAGAAACTTAACTGGAACATCCATATAAGTACTGTAACTAGAAGAGCAGGTCAGAGCCTAGGAATCCTGAGGTGAGTAACTCACCTCCTGACTCCCCAAAGCCTGTCCACCATCTACAAGGTACAAGTCAGGAGTGTGATGGAATACTCTCCACTTGCCTGGATGGGTGCAGCTCCAACAACACTCAAGAAGCTCGACACCATCCAGGACAAAACGGCCCGCTTGATTGGCACCCCATCTACAAACATTCACTCCCTCCACCACCGATGCACAGTGGCAGCAGTGTGTACCATCTACAAGATGCACTGCAGCAACGCAATAAGGCTCCTTAGACAGCGCCGCCCAAACCCGCGACCTCTACCAACTAGAAGGACAAGGGCAGCAGATACATGGGAACACCACCACCTGCAAGTTCCCCTCCAAGTCACACACCATCCTGACTTGGAACTATATCACCGTTCCTTCACTGTCACTGGGTCAAAATCCTGGAACTCCCTTCCTAACAGCACTGTGGGTGTACCCACTCCACATGGACTGCAGCAGTTCAGTAAGGCAGCTCACCCCCACCTTCTCAAGGGCAATCAGGGATGGGCAATAAATGCTGGCCTGGCCAGTGACGCCACATCCCGTGAATGAATAAATATACATTAATTAACTACGGATGAGGAAGATGAAGAAATCTGATTGCCACTGAGTATAATAGAATGGCTACGTGGGCCCAGAGCATGAGAGGGGACTCTGTTAAACCCAACCGTAAGGTTCCATGGTGTTCAGATTCCCTTGCTTGATGCATCCCCCTCCCCGTCTCACATAACAGTCCAATCAACAAGCAGAATACTGAGGGAGTGCCGCAGTGTCAGAGGGTCAGTACTGAGGGAGCGCCGCATTGTGGGAGCGTCAGTAGTGAGGGAGCGCCGCAGTGTCGGAGGGTCAGTGCTGAGGCAGTGCAGCACTGTTGGAGGGTCAGTACTGAGGGAGTGCCGCACTGTCGGAGGGTCAGTGCTGAGGGAGTGCAGCACTGTTGGAGGGTCAGTACTGAGGGAGTGCAGCACTGTTGGAGGGTCAGTACTGAGGGAGTGCCGCACTGTCGGAGGGTCAGTACTGAGGGAGTGCCGCACTGTCGGAGGGTCAGTACTGAGGGAGTACCGCACTGTCGGAGGATCAGTACTGAGGGAGTGCCGTGCTGTCGGAGGGTCAGTACTGAGGGAGCACCACACTGTCGGAGGGTCAATAGTGAGGGATTGCTGCACTGTCGGAGGGTCAGTACTGAGGGAGTACCGCACTGTCGGAGGGTCAGTACTGAGGGAGTGCCGCACTGTCGGAGGGTCAGTACTGAGGGAGCACCGCACTGTCGGAGGGTCAGTACTGAGGGAGTGCCGCACTGTCGGAGGGTCAGTACTGAGGGAGTACCGCACTGTCGGAGGATCAGTACTGAGGTGGTGCTGCACTGTCGGAGGTTCAGTACTGGGGGAGTACCGCACTGTCGGAGTATCAGTACTGAGGGAGCACCGCACTGTCGGAGGGTCAGTACTGAGGGAGTACCGCAGTGTCGGAGGGTCAGTACTGAGGGGGTGATGCACTGTCGGAGGGTCAGTACTGAGGGAGTACCGCACTGTTGGAGGGTCAGTACTGATGGAGTACCGCACTGTCGGAGTGTCAGTACTGAGGGAGCACCGCACTGGCGCAGGGTCAGTATTGAGGGAGCGCTGCACTGTCGGAGATTCAGTACTGATGGATTGCTGCACTGCCGGAGGATCAGTACTGAGGGAGTGCCGCACTGTCGGAGGGTCAGTACTGAGGGAGCACCGCACTGGCGCAGGGTCAGTATTGAGAGAGCGCTGCACTGTCGGAGGGTCAGTACTGAGGGTGCACCGCACTGTCGGAGGGTCAGTACTGAGGGAGTGCTGCACTGTCAGAGGGTCAGTACTGAGGGAGCACCGCACTGGCGCAGGGTCAGTATTGAGGGAGCGCTGCACTGTCGGAGGGTCAGTACTGAGGGTACACCGCACTGTCGGAGGGTCATTACTGAGGGTGCTCCGCTCTGTCGGAGGGTCAGAACTGAGGCTTTGCTGCACTCTCGGAGGGTCCGTACTGCGGGAGTGCCACACTGTCGGAGGGTCAGTACTGAGGGAGTGCTGCACTGTCGGAGGGTCAGTACTGAGGGAGTGCTGCACTGTCAAATGGTCAGTACTGAGGGAGTGCTCCACTGTCGGAGGTTCAGTACTGAGGGAGGGCTGCACTGTCGGATGGTCAGTACTGAGGTAATATCGCACTGTCGGTGGCTCAATATTGAGGGATTGCTGCACTGTCGGAGAGTCAGTACTGAGGGAGTGCTGCACTGTCGGAGAGTCAGTACTGAGGGAGTGCTGCACTGTCGGAGAGAGAGTACTGAGGGAGTGCCGCACTGTCGGTGGGTCAGTACTGAGGGAGCGGTGCACTGTCGGATGGTCAATACTGAGAGAATGCCGCACTGTCGGAGGGTCAGTACTGAGGGAATACCGCAATGTCGGAGTGTCAGTACTGAGGGAGTGCCGCACTGTCGGAGGTTCAGTACTGAGGGATTGCTGCACCTTCGGAAGGTCAGTACTGAGGGAGTCCCGCAACGTCGGAGGGTCAGTATTGAGGGAGCGCCGCACTTTCAGGGGGTCAGTACTGAGGGAGTGCTGCACTGTCGGAGGGTCAGTACTGAGGGATTGCTTCACTGTAGGAGGGTCAGTACTGAGGGAGTGACGCACTGTCAGAGGGTCAGTACTGTGGGAATACCTCACTGTCGGAGGGTCAAGATTGAGGGAATGCTGCTCTGTCGGAGGGTCAGTACTGAGGGAGTGCCGCACATTCGGAGGGTCAGTGCTGAGGGATTGCTGCACTGACGGAGGGTCAGTACTGAGGGAGTGCTGCACTATCGGAGGGTCAGTACTGAGGGAGCACCGCACTGTCGGAGGGTCAGTACTGAGGGAGCGGTGCACTGTCGGAGGGTCAGCACTGAAGGAGCAGTGCACTGTCGGAGGGTCAGTACTGAGGGAGTGCTGCACTGTCGGAGGGTCAGTACTGAGGGAGTGCTGCACTGTCGGATGGTCAGTAATGAGAGAGTGCTGCACTGTCGGAGGGTCAGTACTGAGGGAGTACCGCACTGTTGGAGGGTCAGTACTGAGGGAGTGCCGCACATTCGGAGGGTCAGTGCTGAGGGATTGCTGCACTGACGGAGGGTCAGTACTGAGGGAGTGCTGCACTGTCGGATGGTCAGTAATGTGAGAGTGCTGCACTGTCGGAGGGTCAGTACTGAGGGAGTATCGCACTGTCGGAGTGTTAGTACTGAGGGTGCGCCACACTGTCGGAGGGTCAGTACTGAGGGAGTGCCGCATTGTCGGAGGGTCAGTACTGAGGGAGTATCGCACTGTCGGAGGGTTAGTACTGAGGGAGCGCCACACTGTCGGAGGGTCAGTACTGAGGGAGTGCCGCACTGTCGGAGGGTCAGTACTGAGGGAGTATCGCACTGTCGGAGGGTTAGTACTGAGGGAGCGCCAAACTGTCGGAGGGTCAGTACTGAGGGAGTGCCGCACTGTCGGAGGGTCAGTACTGAGGGAGCACCGCACTGTCGGAGGGTCAGTACTGAGGGAGTGCCGCACTGTCGGACGGTCAGTACTGAGGGATTGCTGCTCTGTCGGGGGGCCAGTAATGAGGGATTGCCGCACTGTCGGAGTGTCAGTACTGAGAGAGTGCCGCAATGTCGGAGGATCAGTACTGAGGGAATACCACAATGTCGGAGTGTCAGGACTGAGGGAGTGCCGCTATGTCGGAGGGTCATTACTGAGGGAGTGCCACACTGTCGGAGTGTTAGTACTGAGGGAGTGCAGCACTGTCGGAGGGTCAGTACTGAGGGAGTGCCGCACTGTCGGAGGGTCAGTACTGAGGGAGTGCCGCACTGTCGGAGGGTCAGTACTGAGGGAGTATCGCACTGTCGGAGGGTTAGTACTGAGGGTGCGCCACACTGTCGGAGGGTCAGTACTGAGGGAGTGCCGCACTGTCGGAGGGTCAGTACTGAGGGAGTATCGCACTGTCGGAGGGTTAGTACTGAGGGAGCGCCACACTGTCGGAGGGTCAGTACTGAGGGAGTGCCGCACTGTCGGAGGGTCAGTACTGAGGGAGTATCGCACTGTCGGAGGGTTAGTACTGAGGGAGCGCCACACTGTCGGAGGGTCAGTACTGAGGGAGTGCCGCACTGTCGGAGGGTCAGTACTGAGGGAGCACCGCACTGTCGGAGGGTGAGTACTGAGGGAGTGCCGCACTGTCGGACGGTCAGTACTGAGGGATTGCTGCTCTGTCGGAGGGCCAGTAATGAGGGATTGCCGCACTGTCGGAGTGTCAGTACTGAGAGAGTGCCGCAATGTCGGAGGGTCAGTACTGAGGGAATACCACAATGTCGGAGTGTCAGGACTGAGGGAGTGCCGTATGTCGGAGGGTCATTACTGAGGGAGTGCCACACTGTCGGAGTGTTAGTACTGAGGGAGTGCAGCACTGTCGGAGGGTCAGTACTGAGGGAGTGCCGCACTGTCGGAGGGTCAGTACTGAGGGAGTGCCGCACTGTCGGAGGGTCAGTACTGAGGGAGTGCCGCACTGTCCGAGTGTCAGTACCGAGGGAGCACCGCACTGTCGGAGGGTCAGTACTGAGGGAGTGCCGCACTGTCGGAGGGTCAGTACTGAGGGAGTGACGCACTGTCAGAGGGTCAGTACTGAGGGAATACCTCACTGTCGGAGGGTCAATATTGAGGGATTGCTGCACTGTCGGAGGGTCAGTACTGAGGGAGTGCCGCTCTGTCGGAGAGTCAGTACAGAGGGAGCGCCGCACATTCGGAGGGTCAGTGCTGAGGGATTGCTGCACTGACGGAGGGTCAGTACTGAGGGAGTGCTGCACTGTCGGAGGGTCAGTACTGAGGGAATACCTCACTGTCGGAGAGTCAAGATTGAGGGATTGCTGCACCTTCGGAAGGTCAGTACTGAGGGAGTCCCGCAACGTCGGAGGGTCAGTATTGAGGGAGTGCTGCACTTTCAGGGGGTCAGTACTGAGGGAGCGCCGCACTGTCGGAGGGTCAGTACTGAGGGAGTGCCGCACTGTCGGAGGGTCAGTACTGAGGGAATACCGCACTGTCGGTGGGTCAATATTGAGGGATTGCTGCACTGTCGGAGAGTCAGTACTGAGGTAGTGCTGCACTGTCGGAGGGTCAGTACTGAGGGAGTGCCGCACTGTTGGTGGGTCAATATTGAGGGATTGCTGCACTGTCGGAGAGTCAGTAATGAGGTTGTGCTGCACTGTCGGAGAGTCAGTACTGAGGGAGTGCCGCACTGTCGAAGAGTCAGTACTGAGGGAGTGCTGCACTGTCGGAGGGTCAGTACTGAGGGACTGCTGCACTGTCGGATGGTCAGTAATGAGAGAGTGCTGCACTGTCGGAGGGTCAGTACTGAGGGACTGCTGCACTGTCGGATGGTCAGTAATGAGAGAGTGCTGCACTGTCGGAGGGTCAGTACTGAGGGAGTACCGCACTGTCGGAGGGTTGGTACTGAGGGAGCGCCGTACTGTCGGAGGGTCAGTACTGAGGGAGTGCCGCACTGTCGGAGGGTCAGTACTGAGGGAATACCGCACTGTCGGTGGGTCAATATTGAGGGATTGCTGCACTGTCGGAGAGTCAGTACTGAGGTAGTGCTGCACTGTCGGAGGGTCAGTACTGAGAGAGTGCCGCAATGTCGGAGGGTCAGTACTGAGGGAATACCACAATGTCGGAGTGTCAGTACTGAGGGAGTGCCGCAATGTCGGAGGGTCAGTACTGAGGGAGTGCCGCACTGTCGGAGTGTTAGTACTGAGGGAGTGCAGCACTGTCGGAGGGTCAGTACTGAGGGAGTGCCGCACTGTCGGAGGGTCAGTACTGAGGGAGTGCCGCACTGTCGGAGGGTCAGTACTGAGGGAGTGCCGCACTGTCCGAGTGTCAGTACCGAGGGAGCACCGCACTGTCGGAGGGTCAGTACTGAGGGAGTGCCGCACTGTCGGAGGGTCTGTACTGAGGGAGTGACGCACTGTCAGAGGGTCAGTACTGAGGTAATACCTCACTGTCGGAGGGTCAAGATTGAGGGATTGCTGCACCTTCGGAAGGTCAGTACTGAGGGAGTCCCGCAACGTCGGAGGGTCAGTATTGAGGGAGTGCTGCACTTTCAGGGGGTCAGTACTGAGGGAGCGTCGCACTGTCGGAGGGTCAGTACTGAGGGAGTGCCGCACTGTCGGAGGGTCAGTACTGAGGGAATACCGCACTGTCGGTGGGTCAATATTGAGGGATTGCTGCACTGTCGGAGAGTCAGTACTGAGGTAGTGCTGCACTGTCGGAGGGTCAGTACTGAGGGAGTGCCGCACTGTTGGTGGGTCAATATTGAGGGATTGCTGCACTGTCGGAGAGTCAGTAATGAGGTAGTGCTGCACTGTCGGAGAGTCAGTACTGAGGGAGTGCCGCACTGTCGAAGAGTCAGTACTGAGGGAGTGCTGCACTGTCGGAGGGTCAGTACTGAGGGACTGCTGCACTGTCGGATGGTCAGTAATGAGAGAGTGCTGCACTGTCGGAGGGTCAGTACTGAGGGACTGCTGCACTGTCGGATGGTCAGTAATGAGAGAGTGCTGCACTGTCGGAGGGTCAGTACTGAGGGAGTACCGCACTGTCGGAGGGTTAGTACTGAGGGAGCGGTGCACTGTCGGAGGGTCAGTACTGAGGGAGCGGTGCACTGTCGGAGGGTCAGTACTGAGGGACTGCTGCACTGTCGGATGGTCAGTAATGAGAGAGTGCTGCACTGTCGGAGGGTCAGTACTGAGGGACTGCTGCACTGTCGGATGGTCAGTAATGAGAGAATGCTGCACTGTCGGAGGGTCAGTACTGAGGGAGTACCGCACTGTCGGAGGGTTAGTACTGAGGGAGCGCCGTACTGTCGGAGGGTCAGTACTGAGGGAGTGCCGCAATGTCGGAGGGTCAGTACTGAGGGAGTGCTGCACTGTCGGAGGGTCAGTACTGAGGGAGTACCGCACTGTCGGAGGGTTAGTACTGAGGGAGCGCCGTACTGTCGGAGGGTCAGTACTGAGGGAGTGCCGCACTGTCGGAGGGTCAGTACTGAGGGAGTGCTGCATTGTCGGAGGGTCAGTACTGAGGGAGTGCCGCACTGTCGAAGAGTCAGTACTGAGGGAGTGCTGCACTGTCGGAGAGTCAGTACTGAGGGAGTGCCGCACTGTCGGAGAGTCAGTACTGAGGGAGTGCCGCACTGTCGAAGAGTCAGTACTGAGGGAGTGCTGCACTGTCGGAGGGTCACTACTGAGGGAGTGCCGCACTGTCGGAGGGTCAGTACTGAGGGAGTATCGCACTGTCGGAGGGTTAGTACTGAGGAAGCGCCACACTGTCGGAGGGTCAGTACTGAGGGAGTGCCGCACTGTCGGAGGGTCAGTACTGAGGGAGTATCGCACTGTTGGAGTGTTAGTACTGAGGGAGCGCTACCCTGTCGGAGGGTCAGTACTGAGGGAGTGCCGCACTGTCGGAGGGTCAGTACTGAGGGAGCACCGCACTGTCGGAGGGTCAGTACTGAGGGAGTGCCGCACTGTCGGACTGTCAGTTCTGAGGGATTGCTGCTCTGTCGGAGGGTCAGTAATGAGGGATTGCCGCACTGTCGGAGTGTCAGTACTGAGAGAGTGCCGCAATGTCGGAGGGTCAGTACTGAGGGAATACCACAATGTCGGAGTGTCAGTACTGAGGGAGTGCCGCAATGTCGGAGGGTCAGTACTGAGGGAGTGCCGCACTGTCGGAGTGTTAGTACTGAGGGAGTGCAGCACTGTCGGAGGGTCAGTACTGAGGGAGTGCCGCACTGTCGGAGGGTCAGTACTGAGGGAGTGCCGCACTGTCGGAGGGTCAGTACTGAGGGAGTGCCGCACTGTCCGAGTGTCAGTACCGAGGGAGCACCGCACTGTCGGAGGGTCAGTACTGAGGGAGTGCCGCACTGTCGGAGGGTCTGTACTGAGGGAGTGACGCACTGTCAGAGGGTCAGTACTGAGGGAATACCTCACTGTCGGAGGGTCAAGATTGAGGGATTGCTGCACCTTCGGAAGGTCAGTACTGAGGGAGTCCCGCAACGTCGGAGGGTCAGTATTGAGGGAGTGCTGCACTTTCAGGGGGTCAGTACTTAGGGAGTGCTGCACTGTCGGAGGGTCAGTACTGAGGGATTGCTTCACTGTAGGAGGGTCAGTACTGAGGGAGTGACGCACTGCCAGAGGGTCAGTACTGAGGGAATACCTCACTGTCGGAGGGTCAATATTGAGGGATTGCTGCACTGTCGGAGGGTCAGTACTGAGGGAGTGCCGCACTGTCGGAGAGTCAGTACTGAGGGAGTGCCGCACTGTCGAAGAGTCATTACTGAGGGAGTGCTGCACTGTCGGAGGGTCAGTAATGAGGGAGTGCTGCACTGTCGGACGCTCAGGACTTAGGGACTGCTGCACTGTCGGAGAGTCAGTACTGAGGGAGTGCTGCACTGTCGGAGAGTCAGTACTGAGGGAGTGCCGCACTGTCGAAGAGTCAGTACTGAGGGAGTGCCTCACTGTCGAAGAGTCAGTACTGAGGTAGAGCTGCACTGTCGAAGAGTCAGTACTGAGGGAGTGCTGCACTGTCGTAGGGTCAGTACTGAGGGAATACCTCACTGTCGGAGGGTCAAGATTGAGGGATTGCTGCACCTTCGGAAGGTCAGTACTGAGGGAGTCCCGCAACGTCGGAGGGTCAGTATTGAGGGAGTGCTGCACTTTCAGGGGGTCAGTACTTACGGAGTGCTGCACTGTCGGAGGGTCAGTACTGAGGGATTGCTTCACTGTAGGAGGGTCAGTACTGAGGGAGTGACGCACTGTCAGAGGGTCAGCACTGAGGGAATACCTCACTGTCGGAGGGTCAATATTGAGGGATTGCTGCACTGTCGGAGGGTCAGTACTGAGGGAGTGCCGCTCTGTCGGAGAGTCAGTACAGAGGGAGCGCCGCACATTCGGAGGGTCAGTGCTGAGGGATTGCTGCACTGACGGAGGGTCAGTACTGAGGGAGTGCTGCACTGTCGGAGGGTCAGGACTGAGGGAGCGGTGCACTGTCAGAGGGTCAGTACTGAGGGAGCGGTGCACTGTCGGAGGGTCAGTACTGAGGGACTGCTGCACTGTCGGATGGTCAGTAATGAGAGAGTGCTGCACTGTCGGAGGGTCAGTACTGAGGGAGTACCGCACTGTCGGAGGGTTAGTACTGAGGGAGCGCCGCACTGTCGGACGGTCAGTACTGAGGGAGAGCCGCAATGTCGGAGGGTCAGTACTGAGGGAGTGCCTCAATGTCGAAGAGTCAGTACTGAGGGAGTGCTGCACCGTCGGAGGGTCAGTACTGAGGGAGTGCCTCACTGTCGAAGAGTCAGTACTGAGGTAGTGCTGCATTGTCGGAGGGACAGTACTGAGGGAGTGCTGCACTGTCGGAGGGTCAGTACTGAGGGAGTGCCTCACTGTCGAAGAGTCAGTACTGAGGGAGTGCTGCACTGTCGGAGAGTCAGTACTGAGGGAGTGCCTCACTGTTGAAGAGTCAGTACTGAGGTAGTGCTGCACTGTCGAAGAGTCAGTACTGAGGTAGTGCTGCACTGTCGAAGAGTCAGTACTGAGGGAGTGCAGCACTGTCGGAGGGTCAGTACTGAGGTAGTGCCTCACTGTCGAAGAGTCAGTACTGAGGTAGTGCTGCACTGTCGGAGGGTCAGTACTGAGGGAGTGCCGCACTGTCGGAGGGTCAAGATTGAGGGATTGCTGCACCTTCGGAAGGTCAGTACTGAGGGAGTCCCGCAACGTCGGAGGGTCAGTATTGAGGGAGCGCCGCACTTTCAGGGGGTAAGTACTGAGGGAGTGCTGCACTGTCGGAGGGTCAGTACTGAGGGATTGCTTCACTGTAGGAGGGTCAGTACTGAGGGAGTGACGCACTGTCAGAGGGTCAGTACTGAGGGAATACCTCACTGTCGGAGGGTCAGTACTGAGGGAGTGCCGCTCTGTCGGAGAGTCAGTACAGAGGGAGCGCCGCACATTCGGAGGGTCAGTACTGAGGGAGCGGTGCACTGTCGGAGGGTCAGGACTGAGGGAGCGGTGCACTGTCGGAGGGTCAGTAATGAGGGAGCGGTGCACTGTCGGAGGGTCAGTACTGAGGGAGTGCTGCACTGTCGGAGGGTCAGCACTGAAGGAGCAGTGCACTGTCGGAGGGTCAGTACTGAGGGAGTGCTGCACTGTCGGAGGGTCTGTACTGAGGGACTGCTGCACTGTCGGATGGTCAGTAATGAGAGAGTGCTGCTCTGTCGGAGGGTCAGTAATGAGGGAGTGCCTCACTGTCGAAGAGTCAGTACTGAGGTAGTGCTGCACTGTCGAAGAGTCAGTACTGAGGGAGTGCTGCACTGTCGGAGGGTCAGTACTGAGGGAGTGCTGCACTGTCGGAGGGTCAGTACTGAGGGAGTGCCTCACAGTCGAAGAGTCAGTACTGAGGGAGTGCTGCACTGTCGGAGGGTCAGTACTGAATGAGTGCCTCACTGTTGAAGAGTCAGTACTGAGGTAGTGCTGCACTGTCAGAGGGTCAGTACTGAGGGAGTGCCGCACTGTCGGAGGGTCAAGATTGAGGGAATGCTGCACCTTCGGAAGGTCAGTACTGAGGGAGTCCCACAACGTCGGAGGGTCAGTATTGAGGGAGCGCCGCACTTTCAGGGGGTCAGTACTGAGGGAGTGCTGCACTGTCGGAGGGTCAGTACGGAGAAATTGCTTCACTGTAGGAGGGTCAGTACTGAGGGAGTGACGCACTGTCAGAGGGTCAGTACTGATGGAATACCTCACTGTCGGAGGGTCAATATTGAGGGATTGCTGCACTGTCGGAGAGTCAGTACTGAGGTAGTGCTGCACTGTCGGAGAGTCATTACTGAGGGAGTGCCGCACTGTCGAAGAGTCAGTACTGAGGGAGTGCTGCACTGTCGGAGGGTCAGTACTGAGGGAGTGCTGCACTGTCGGAGAGTCAGTACTGAGGGAGTGCCGCACTGTCGAAGAGTCATTACTGAGGGAGTGCTGCACTGTCGGAGGGTCAGTAATGAGGGAGTGCTGCACTGTCGGACGGTCAGTACTTAGGGACTGCTGCACTGTCGGAGAGTCAGTAATGAGGTAGTGCTGCACTGTCGGAGAGTCAGTACTGAGGGAGTGCCGCACTGTCGAAGAGTCAGTACTGAGGGAGTGCCTCACTGTCGAAGAGTCAGTACTGAGGTAGAGCTGCACTGTCGAAGAGTCAGTACTGAGGGAGTGCTGCACTGTCGTAGGGTCAGTACTGAGGGAATACCTCACTGTCGGAGGGTCAAGATTGAGGGATTGCTGCACCTTCGGAAGGTCAGTACTGAGGGAGTCCCGCAACGTCGGAGGGTCAGTATTGAGGGAGTGCTGCACTTTCAGGGGGTCAGTACTTACGGAGTGCTGCACTGTCGGAGGGTCAGTACTGAGGGATTGCTTCACTGTAGGAGGGTCAGTACTGAGGGAGTGACGCACTGTAAGAGGGTCAGCACTGAGGGAATACCTCACTGTCGGAGGGTCAATATTGTGGGATTGCTGCACTGTCGGAGGGTCAGTACTGAGGGAGTGCCGCTCTGTCGGAGAGTCAGTACAGAGGGAGCGCCGCACATTCGGAGGGTCAGTGCTGAGGGATTGCTGCACTGACGGAGGGTCAGTACTGAGGGAGTGCTGCACTGTCGGAGGGTCAGGACTGAGGGAGCGGTGCACTGTCAGAGGGTCAGTACTGAGGGAGCGGTGCACTGTCGGAGGGTCAGTACTGAGGGACTGCTGCACTGTCGGATGGTCAGTAATGAGAGAGTGCTGCACTGTCGGAGGGTCAGTACTGAGGGAGTACCGCACTGTCGGAGGGTTAGTACTGAGGGAGCGCCGCACTGTCGGACGGTCAGTACTGAGGGAGTGCCGCAATGTCGGAGGGTCAGTACTGAGGGAGTGCCTCACTGTCGAAGAGTCAGTACTGAGGTAGAGCTGCACCGTCGGAGGGTCAGTACTGAGGGAGTGCCTCACTGTCGAAGAGTCAGTAATGAGGAAGTGCTGCACTGTCGGAGACTCAGTACTGAGGGAGTGCCGCACTGTCGAAGAGTCAGTACTGAGGGAGTGCTGCACTGTCGGAGGGTCAGTACTGAGGGAGTGCTGCACTGTCGGAGGGTCAGTACTGAGGGAGTGCCTCACAGTCGAAGAGTCAGTACTGAGGGAGTGCTGCACTGTCGGAGGGTCAGTACTGAATGAGTGCCTCACTGTTGAAGAGTCAGTACTGAGGTAGTGCTGCACTGTCGGAGGGTCAGTACTGAGGGAGTGCCGCACTGTCGGAGGGTCAAGATTGAGGGAATGCTGCACCTTCGGAAGGTCAGTACTGAGGGAGTCCCACAACGTCGGAGGGTCAGTATTGAGGGAGCGCCGCACTTTCAGGGGGTCAGTACTGAGGGAGTGCTGCACTGTCGGAGGGTCAGTACGGAGGGATTGCTTCACTGTAGGAGGGTCAGTACTGAGGGAGTGACGCACTGTCAGAGGGTCAGTACTGAGGGAATACCTCACTGTCGGAGGGTCAATATTGAGGGATTGCTGCACTGTCGGAGAGTCAGTACTGAGGTAGTGCTGCACTGTCGGAGAGTCATTACTGAGGGAGTGCCGCACTGTCGAAGAGTCAGTACTGAGGGAGTGCTGCACTGTCGGAGGGTCAGTAATGAGGGAGTGCTGCACTGTCGGACGGTCAGTACTTAGGGACTGCTGCACTGTCGGAGAGTCAGTAATGAGGTAGTGCTGCACTGTCGGAGAGTCAGTACTGAGGGAGTGCCGCACTGTCGAAGAGTCAGTACTGAGGGAGTGCCTCACTGTCGAAGAGTCAGTACTGAGGTAGAGCTGCACTGTCGAAGAGTCAGTACTGAGGGAGTGCTGCACTGTCGTAGGGTCAGTACTGAGGGAATACCTCACTGTCGGAGGGTCAAGATTGAGGGATTGCTGCACCTTCGGAAGGTCAGTACTGAGGGAGTCCCGCAACGTCGGAGGGTCAGTATTGAGGGAGTGCTGCACTTTCAGGGGGTCAGTACTTACGGAGTGCTGCACTGTCGGAGGGTCAGTACTGAGGGATTGCTTCACTGTAGGAGGGTCAGTACTGAGGGAGTGACGCACTGTAAGAGGGTCAGCACTGAGGGAATACCTCACTGTCGGAGGGTCAATATTGAGGGATTGCTGCACTGTCGGAGGGTCAGTACTGAGGGAGTGCCGCTCTGTCGGAGAGTCAGTACAGAGGGAGCGCCGCACATTCGGAGGGTCAGTGCTGAGGGATTGCTGCACTGACGGAGGGTCAGTACTGAGGGAGTGCTGCACTGTCGGAGGGTCAGGACTGAGGGAGCGGTGCACTGTCAGAGGGTCAGTACTGAGGGAGCGGTGCACTGTCGGAGGGTCAGTACTGAGGGACTGCTGCACTGTCGGATGGTCAGTAATGAGAGAGTGCTGCACTGTCGGAGGGTCAGTACTGAGGGAGTACCGCACTGTCGGAGGGTTAGTACTGAGGGAGCGCCGCACTGTCGGACGGTCAGTACTGAGGGAGTGCCGCAATGTCGGAGGGTCAGTACTGAGGGAGTGCCTCACTGTCGAAGAGTCAGTACTGAGGTAGAGCTGCACCGTCGGAGGGTCAGTACTGAGGGAGTGCCTCACTGTCGAAGAGTCAGTAATGAGGAAGTGCTGCACTGTCGGAGACTCAGTACTGAGGGAGTGCCGCACTGTCGAAGAGTCAGTACTGAGGGAGTGCTGCACTGTCGGAGGGTCAGTACTGAGGGAGTGCCGCACTGTCGGAGAGTCAGTACTGAGGGAGTGCTGCACTGTCGGAGGGTCAGTAATGAGGGAGTGCTGAACTGTCGGAGAGTCAGTACTGAGGGAGTGCCGCACTGTCGAAGAGTCAGTACTGAGGGAGTGCCTCACTGTCGAAGAGTCAGTACTGAGGTAGAGCTGCACCGTCGGAGGGTCAGTACTGAGGGAGTGCCTCACTGTCGAAGAGTCAGTAATGAGGAAGTGCTGCACTGTCGGAGAGTCAGTACTGAGGGAGTGCCGCACTGTCGAAGAGTCAGTACTGAGGGAGTGCCTCACTGTCGAAGAGTCAGTACTGAGGGAGTGCCTCACAGTCGAAGAGTCAGTACTGAGGGAGTGCCTCACAGTCGAAGAGTCAGTACTGAGGGAGTGCTGCACCGTCGGAGGGTCAGTACTGAGGGAGTGCCTCACTGTCGAAGAGTCAGTACTGAGGTAGTGCTGCACTGTCGGAGGGACAGTACTGAGGGAGTGCTGCACTGTCGGAGGGTCAGTACTGAGGGAGTGCCTCACTGTCGAAGAGTCAGTACTGAGGGAGTGCTGCACTGTCGGAGAGTCAGTACTGAGGGAGTGCCTCACTGTTGAAGAGTCAGTACTGAGGTAGTGCTGCACTGTCGAAGAGTCAGTACTGAGGTAGTGCTGCACTGTCGAAGAGTCAGTACTGAGGGAGTGCAGCACTGTCGGAGGGTCAGTACTGAGGTAGTGCCTCACTGTCGAAGAGTCAGTACTGAGGTAGTGCTGCACTGTCGGAGGGTCAGTACTGAGGGAGTGCCGCACTGTCGGAGGGTCAAGATTGAGGGATTGCTGCACCTTCGGAAGGTCAGTACTGAGGGAGTCCCGCAACGTCGGAGGGTCAGTATTGAGGGAGCGCCGCACTTTCAGGGGGTAAGTACTGAGGGAGTGCTGCACTGTCGGAGGGTCAGTACTGAGGGATTGCTTCACTGTAGGAGGGTCAGTACTGAGGGAATACCTCACTGTCGGAGGGTCAGTACTGAGGGAGTGCCGCTCTGTCGGAGAGTCAGTACAGAGGGAGCGCCGTACATTCGGAGGGTCAGTACTGAGGGAGCGGTGCACTGTCGGAGGGTCAGGACTGAGGGAGCGGTGCACTGTCGGAGGGTCAGTAATGAGGGAGCGGTGCACTGTCGGAGGGTCAGTACTGAGGGAGTGCTGCACTGTCGGAGGGTCAGCACTGAAGGAGCAGTGCACTGTCGGAGGGTCAGTACTGAGGGAGTGCTGCACTGTCGGAGGGTCTGTACTGAGGGACTGCTGCACTGTCGGATGGTCAGTAATGAGAGAGTGCTGCTCTGTCGGAGGGTCAGTAATGAGGGAGTGCCTCACTGTCGAAGAGTCAGTACTGAGGTAGTGCTGCACTGTCGAAGAGTCAGTACTGAGGGAGTGCTGCACTGTCGGAGGGTCAGTACTGAGGGAGTGCTGCACTGTCGGAGGGTCAGTACTGAGGGAGTGCCTCACAGTCGAAGAGTCAGTACTGAGGGAGTGCTGCACTGTCGGAGGGTCAGTACTGAATGAGTGCCTCACTGTTGAAGAGTCAGTACTGAGGTAGTGCTGCACTGTCGGAGGGTCAGTACTGAGGGAGTGCCGCACTGTCGGAGGGTCAAGATTGAGGGAATGCTGCACCTTCGGAAGGTCAGTACTGAGGGAGTCCCACAACGTCGGAGGGTCAGTATTGAGGGAGCGCCGCACTTTCAGGGGGTCAGTACTGAGGGAGTGCTGCACTGTCGGAGGGTCAGTACTGAGGGATTGCTTCACTGTAGGAGGGTCAGTAGTGAGGGAGTGACGCACTGTCAGAGGGTCAGTACTGAGGGAATACCTCACTGTCGGAGGGTCAATATTGAGGGATTGCTGCACTGTCGGAGAGTCAGTACTGAGGTAGTGCTGCACTGTCGGAGGGTCAGTACTGAGGGAGTGCCGCACTGTTGGTGGGTCAATATTGAGGGATTGCTGCACTGTCGGAGAGTCAGTAATGAGGTAGTGCTGCACTGTCGGAGAGTCAGTACTGAGGGAGTGTCGCACTGTCGAAGAGTCAGTACTGAGGGAGTGCCGCACTGTCGGAGGGTCACGATTGAGGGAATGCTGCACCTTCGGAAGGTCAGTACTGAGGGAGTCCCACAACGTCGGAGGGTCAGTATTGAGGGAGCGCCGCACTTTCAGGGGGTCAGTACTGGAGGGAGTGCTGCACTGTCGGAGGGTCAGTACTGAGGGATTGCTTCACTGTAGGAGGGTCAGTACTGAGGGAGTGACGCACTGTAGGAGGTTCAGTACTGAGGGAATACCTCACTGTCGGAGAGTCAATACAGAGGGAGCGCCGCACATTCGGAGGGTCAGTGCTGAGGGATTGCTGCACTGACGGATGGTCAGTACTGAGGGAGTGCTGCACTGTCGGAGGGTCAGTACTGAGGGAACGGTGCACTGTCGGAGGGACAGTACTGAGGGAGGGGTGCACTGTCGGAGGGTCAGTACTGAGGGAGCGGTGCACTGTCGGAGGGTCAGTACTGAGGGAGTGCTGCACTGTCGGAGGGTCAGCACTGAAGGAGCAGTGCACTGTCGGAGGGTCAGTACTGAGGGAGTGCTGCACTGTCGGAGGGTCAGTACTGAGGGACTGCTGCACTGTCGGATGGTCAGTAATGAGAGAGTGCTGCACTGTCGGAGGGTCAGTACTGAGGGAGTACCGCACTGTCGGAGGGTCAGTACTGAGGGAGTGCCGCACTGTCGGAGGGTCAAGATTGAGGGAATGCTGCACCTTCGGAAGGTCAGTACTGAGGGAGTCCCACAACGTCGGAGGGTCAGTATTGAGGGAGCGCCGCACTTTCAGGGGGTCAGTACTGAGGGAGTGCTGCACTGTCGGAGGGTCAGTACGGAGGGATTGCTTCACTGTAGGAGGGTCAGTACTGAGGGAGTGACGCACTGTCAGAGGGTCAGTACTGAGGGAATACCTCACTGTCGGAGGGTCATTATTGAGGGATTGCCGCACTGTCGGAGAGTCAGTACTGAGGTAGTGCTGCACTGTCGGAGAGTCATTACTGAGGGAGTGCCGCACTGTCGAAGAGTCAGTACTGAGGGAGTGCTGCACTGTTTGAGGGTCAGTACTGAGGGAGTGCCGCACTGTCGGAGAGTCAGTACTGAGGGAGTGCCGCACTGTCGAAGAGTCATTACTGAGGGAGTGCTGCACTGTCGGAGGGTCAGTAATGAGGGAGTGCTGCACTGTCGGACGGTCAGTACTTAGGGACTGCTGCACTGTCGGAGAGTCAGTAATGAGGTAGTGCTGCACTGTCGGAGAGTCAGTACTGAGGGAGTGCCGCACTGTCGAAGAGTCAGTACTGAGGGAGTGCCTCACTGTCGAAGAGTCAGTACTGAGGTAGAGCTGCACTGTCGAAGAGTCAGTACTGAGGGAGTGCTGCACTGTCGTAGGGTCAGTACTGAGGGAATACCTCACTGTCGGAGGGTCAAGATTGAGGGATTGCTGCACTGTCGGAGGGTCAGCACTGAAGGAGCAGTGCACTGTCGGAGGGTCAGTACTGAGGGAGTGCTGCACTGTCGGAGGGTCAGTACTGAGGGACTGCTGCACTGTCGGATGGTCAGTAATGAGAGAGTGCTGCACTGTCGGAGAGTCAGTACTGAGGGAGTGCTGCACTCTCGGAGGGTCAGCACTGAAGGAGCAGTGCACTGTCGGAGGGTCAGTACTGAGGGAGTGCTGCACTGTCGGAGGGTCAGTACTGAGGGACTGCTGCACTGTCGGATGGTCAGTAATGAGAGAGTGCTGCACTGTCGGAGAGTCAGTACTGAGGGAGTGTCGCACTGTCGAAGAGTCAGTACTGAGGGAGTGCCGCACTGTCGGAGGGTCACGATTGAGGGAATGCTGCACCTTCGGAAGGTCAGTACTGAGGGAGTCCCACAACGTCGGAGGGTCAGTATTGAGGGAGCGCCGCACTTTCAGGGGGTCCGTACTGGAGGGAGTGCTGCACTGTCGGAGGGTCAGTACTGAGGGATTGCTTCACTGTAGGAGGGTCAGTACTGAGGGAGTGACGCACTGTAGGAGGTTCAGTACTGAGGGAATACCTCACTGTCGGAGAGTCAATACAGAGGGAGCGCCGCACATTCGGAGGGTCAGTGCTGAGGGATTGCTGCACTGACGGATGGTCAGTACTGAGGGAGTGCTGCACTGTCGGAGGGTCAGTACTGAGGGAACGGTGCACTGTCGGAGGGACAGTACTGAGGGAGGGGTGCACTGTCGGAGGGTCAGTACTGAGGGAGCGGTGCACTGTCGGAGGGTCAGTACTGAGGGAGTGCTGCACTGTCGGAGGGTCAGCACTGAAGGAGCAGTGCACTGTCGGAGGGTCAGTACTGAGGGAGTGCTGCACTGTCGGAGGGTCAGTACTGAGGGACTGCTGCACTGTCGGATGGTCAGTAATGAGAGAGTGCTGCACTGTCGGAGGGTCAGTACTGAGGGAGTACCGCACTGTCGGAGGGTCAGTACTGAGGGATTGCCGCACTGTCGGAGGGTCAAGATTGAGGGAATGCTGCACCTTCGGAAGGTCAGTACTGAGGGAGTCCCACAACGTCGGAGGGTCAGTATTGAGGGAGCGCCGCACTTTCAGGGGGTCAGTACTGAGGGAGTGCTGCACTGTCGGAGGGTCAGTACGGAGGGATTGCTTCACTGTAGGAGGGTCAGTACTGAGGGAGTGACGCACTGTCAGAGGGTCAGTACTGAGGGAATACCTCACTGTCGGAGGGTCATTATTGAGGGATTGCCGCACTGTCGGAGAGTCAGTACTGAGGTAGTGCTGCACTGTCGGAGAGTCATTACTGAGGGAGTGCCGCACTGTCGAAGAGTCAGTACTGAGGGAGTGCTGCACTGTCGGAGGGTCAGTACTGAGGGAGTGCCGCACTGTCGGAGAGTCAGTACTGAGGGAGTGCCGCACTGTCGAAGAGTCATTACTGAGGGAGTGCTGCACTGTCGGAGGGTCAGTAATGAGGGAGTGCTGCACTGTCGGACGGTCAGTACTTAGGGACTGCTGCACTGTCGGAGAGTCAGTAATGAGGTAGTGCTGCACTGTCGGAGAGTCAGTACTGAGGGAGTGCCGCACTGTCGAAGAGTCAGTACTGAGGGAGTGCCTCACTGTCGAAGAGTCAGTACTGAGGTAGAGCTGCACTGTCGAAGAGTCAGTACTGAGGGAGTGCTGCACTGTCGTAGGGTCAGTACTGAGGGAATACCTCACTGTCGGAGGGTCAAGATTGAGGGATTGCTGCACCTTCGGAAGGTCAGTACTGAGGGAGTCCCGCAACGTCGGAGGGTCAGTATTGAGGGAGTGCTGCACTTTCAGGGGGTCAGTACTTACGGAGTGCTGCACTGTCGGAGGGTCAGTACTGAGGGATTGCTTCACTGTAGGAGGGTCAGTACTGAGGGAGTGACGCACTGTCAGAGGGTCAGCACTGAGGGAATACCTCACTGTCGGAGGGTCAATATTGAGGGATTGCTGCACTGTCGGAGGGTCAGTACTGAGGGAGTGCCGCTCTGTCGGAGAGTCAGTACAGAGGGAGCGCCGCACATTCGGAGGGTCAGTGCTGAGGGATTGCTGCACTGACGGAGGGTCAGTACTGAGGGAGTGCTGCACTGTCGGAGGGTCAGGACTGAGGGAGCGGTGCACTGTCAGAGGGTCAGTACTGAGGGAGCGGTGCACTGTCGGAGGGTCAGTACTGAGGGACTGCTGCACTGTCGGATGGTCAGTAATGAGAGAGTGCTGCACTGTCGGAGGGTCAGTACTGAGGGAGTACCGCACTGTCGGAGGGTTAGTACTGAGGGAGCGCCGCACTGTCGGACGGTCAGTACTGAGGGAGTGCCGCAATGTCGGAGGGTCAGTACTGAGGGAGTGCCTCACTGTCGAAGAGTCAGTACTGAGGTAGAGCTGCACCGTCGGAGGGTCAGTACTGAGGGAGTGCCTCACTGTCGAAGAGTCAGTAATGAGGAAGTGCTGCACTGTCGGAGACTCAGTACTGAGGGAGTGCCGCACTGTCGGAGAGTCAGTACTGAGGGAGTGCCGCATTGTCGAAGAGTCAGTACTGAGGGAGTGCTGCACTGTCGGAGGGTCAGTAATGAGGGAGTGCTGAACTGTCGGAGAGTCAGTACTGAGGGAGTGCCGCACTGTCGAAGAGTCAGTACTGAGGGAGTGCCTCACTGTCGAAGAGTCAGTACTGAGGTAGAGCTGCACCGTCGGAGGGTCAGTACTGAGGGAGTGCCTCACTGTCGAAGAGTCAGTAATGAGGAAGTGCTGCACTGTCGGAGAGTCAGTACTGAGGGAGTGCCGCACTGTCGAAGAGTCAGTACTGAGGGAGTGCCTCACTGTCGAAGAGTCAGTACTGAGGGAGTGCCTCACAGTCGAAGAGTCAGTACTGAGGGAGTGCCTCACAGTCGAAGAGTCAGTACTGAGGGAGTGCTGCACCGTCGGAGGGTCAGTACTGAGGGAGTGCCTCACTGTCGAAGAGTCAGTACTGAGGTAGTGCTGCACTGTCGGAGGGAAAGTACTGAGGGAGTGCTGCACTGTCGGAGGGTCAGTACTGAGGGAGTGCCTCACTGTCGAAGAGTCAGTACTGAGGGAGTGCTGCACTGTCGGAGAGTCAGTACTGAGGGAGTGCCTCACTGTTGAAGAGTCAGTACTGAGGTAGTGCTGCACTGTCGAAGAGTCAGTACTGAGGTAGTGCTGCACTGTCGAAGAGTCAGTACTGAGGGAGTGCAGCACTGTCGGAGGGTCAGTACTGAGGTAGTGCCTCACTGTCGAAGAGTCAGTACTGAGGTAGTGCTGCACTGTCGGAGGGTCAGTACTGAGGGAGTGCCGCACTGTCGGAGGGTCAAGATTGAGGGATTGCTGCACCTTCGGAAGGTCAGTACTGAGGGAGTCCCGCAACGTCGGAGGGTCAGTATTGAGGGAGCGCCGCACTTTCAGGGGGTAAGTACTGAGGGAGTGCTGCACTGTCGGAGGGTCAGTACTGAGGGATTGCTTCACTGTAGGAGGGTCAGTACTGAGGGAGTGACGCACTGTCAGAGGGTCAGTACTGAGGGAATACCTCACTGTCGGAGGGTCAGTACTGAGGGAGTGCCGCTCTGTCGGAGAGTCAGTACAGAGGGAGCGCCGCACATTCGGAGGGTCAGTACTGAGGGAGCGGTGCACTGTCGGAGGGTCAGGACTGAGGGAGCGGTGCACTGTCGGAGGGTCAGTAATGAGGGAGCGGTGCACTGTCGGAGGGTCAGTACTGAGGGAGTGCTGCACTGTCGGAGGGTCAGCACTGAAGGAGCAGTGCACTGTCGGAGGGTCAGTACTGAGGGAGTGCTGCACTGTTGGAGGGTCTGTACTGAGGGACTGCTGCACTGTCGGATGGTCAGTAATGAGAGAGTGCTGCTCTGTCGGAGGGTCAGTAATGAGGGAGTGCCTCACTGTCGAAGAGTCAGTACTGAGGTAGTGCTGCACTGTCGAAGAGTCAGTACTGAGGGAGTGCTGCACTGTCGGAGGGTCAGTACTGAGGGAGTGCTGCACTGTCGGAGGGTCAGTACTGAGGGAGTGCCTCACAGTCGAAGAGTCAGTACTGAGGGAGTGCTGCACTGTCGGAGGGTCAGTACTGAATGAGTGCCTCACTGTTGAAGAGTCAGTACTGAGGTAGTGCTGCACTGTCGGAGGGTCAGTACTGAGGGAGTGCCGCACTGTCGGAGGGTCAAGATTGAGGGAATGCTGCACCTTCGGAAGGTCAGTACTGAGGGAGTCCCACAACGTCGGAGGGTCAGTATTGAGGGAGCGCCGCACTTTCAGGGGGTCAGTACTGAGGGAGTGCTGCACTGTCGGAGGGTCAGTACTGAGGGATTGCTTCACTGTAGGAGGGTCAGTAGTGAGGGAGTGACGCACTGTCAGAGGGTCAGTACTGAGGGAATACCTCACTGTCGGAGGGTCAATATTGAGGGATTGCTGCACTGTCGGAGAGTCAGTACTGAGGTAGTGCTGCACTGTCGGAGGGTCAGTACTGAGGGAGTGCCGCACTGTTGGTGGGTCAATATTGAGGGATTGCTGCACTGTCGGAGAGTCAGTAATGAGGTAGTGCTGCACTGTCGGAGAGTCAGTACTGAGGGAGTGCCGCACTGTTGGTGGGTCAATATTGAGGGATTGCTGCACTGTCGGAGAGTCAGTACTGAGGGAGTGCTGCACTGTCGGAGGGTCAGTACTGAGGGATTGCTTCACTGTAGGAGGGTCAGTACTGAGGGAGTGACGCACTGTAGGAGGTTCAGTACTGAGGGAATACCTCACTGTCGGAGAGTCAATACAGAGGGAGCGCCGCACATTCGGAGGGTCAGTGCTGAGGGATTGCTGCACTGACGGATGGTCAGTACTGAGGGAGTGCTGCACTGTCGGAGGGTCAGTACTGAGGGAACGGTGCACTGTCGGAGGGACAGTACTGAGGGAGGGGTGCACTGTCGGAGGGTCAGTACTGAGGGAGCGGTGCACTGTCGGAGGGTCAGTACTGAGGGAGTGCTGCACTGTCGGAGGGTCAGCACTGAAGGAGCAGTGCACTGTCGGAGGGTCAGTACTGAGGGACTGCTGCACTGTCGGATGGTCAGTAATGAGAGAGTGCTGCACTGTCGGAGGGTCAGTACTGAGGGAGTCCCGCACTGTCGGAGGGTTAGTACTGAGGGAGCGGTGCACTGTCGGAGGGTCAGTACTGAGGGAGCGGTGCACTGTCGGAGGGTCAGTACTGAGGGACTGCTGCACTGTCGGATGGTCAGTAATGAGAGAGTGCTGCACTGTCGGAGGGTCAGTACTGAGGGACTGCTGCACTGTCGGATGGTCAGTAATGAGAGAGTGCTGCACTGTCGGAGGGTCAGTACTGAGGGAGTACCGCACTGTCGGAGGGTTGGTACTGAGGGAGCGCCGTACTATCGGAGGGTCAGTACTGAGGGAGTGCCGCACTGTCGGAGGGTCAGTACTGAGGGAATACCGCACTGTCGGTGGGTCAATATTGAGGGATTGCTGCACTGTCGGAGAGTCAGTACTGAGGTAGTGCTGCACTGTCGGAGGGTCAGTACTGAGGGAGTGCCGCACTGTCGAAGAGTCAGTACTGAGGGAATGCTGCACTGTCGGAGAGTCAGTACTGAGGGAGTGCCGCACTGTCGGAGAGTCAGTACTGAGGGAGTGCCGCACTGTCGAAGAGTCAGTACTGAGGGAGTGCTGCACTGTCGGAGGGTCACTACTGAGGGAATGCCGCACTGTCGGAGGGTCAGTACTGAGGGAGTATCGCACTGTCGGAGGGTTAGTACTGAGGGAGCGCCACTCTGTCGGAGGGTCAGTACTGAGGGAGTGCCGCACTGTCGGAGGGTCAGTACTGAGGGAGTATCGCACTGTCGGAGGGTTAGTACTGAGGGAGCGCTACACTGTCGGAGGGTCAGTACTGAGGGAGTGCCGCACTGTCGGAGGGTCACGATTGAGGGAATGCTGCACCTTCGGAAGGTCAGTACTGAGGGAGTCCCACAACGTCGGAGGGTCAGTATTGAGGGAGCTCCGCACTTTCAGGGGTCAGTACTGGAGGGAGTGCTGCACTGTCGGAGGGTCAGTACTGAGGGATTGCTTCACTGTAGGAGGGTCAGTACTGAGGGAGTGACGCACTGTAGGAGGTTCAGTACTGAGGGAATACCTCACTGTCGGAGAGTCAATACAGAGGGAGCGCCGCACATTCGGAGGGTCAGTGCTGAGGGATTGCTGCACTGACGGATGGTCAGTACTGAGGGAGTGCTGCACTGTCGGAGGGTCAGTACTGAGGGAACGGTGCACTGTCGGAGGGACAGTACTGAGGGAGGGGTGCACTGTCGGAGGGTCAGTACTGAGGGAGCGGTGCACTGTCGGAGGGTCAGTACTGAGGGAGTGCTGCACTGTCGGAGGGTCAGCACTGAAGGAGCAGTGCACTGTCGGAGGGTCAGTACTGAGGGAGTGCTGCACTGTCGGAGGGTCAGTACTGAGGGACTGCTGCACTGTCGGATGGTCAGTAATGAGAGAGTGCTGCACTGTCGGAGGGTCAGTACTGAGGGAGTACCGCACTGTCGGAGGGTTAGTACTGAGGGAGCGGTGCACTGTCGGAGGGTCAGTACTGAGGGAGCGGTGCACTGTCGGAGGGTCAGTACTGAGGGACTGCTGCACTGTCGGATGGTCAGTAATGAGAGAGTGCTGCACTGTCGGAGGGTCAGTACTGAGGGACTGCTGCACTGTCGGATGGTCAGTAATGAGAGAGTGCTGCACTGTCGGAGGGTCAGTACTGAGGGAATACCGCACTGTCGGTGGGTCAATATTGAGGGATTGCTGCACTGTCGGAGAGTCAGTACTGAGGTAGTGCTGCACTGTCGGAGGGTCAGTACTGAGGGAGTGCCGCACTGTTGAAGAGTCAGTACTGAGGGAGTGCTGCACTGTCGGAGAGTCAGTACTGAGGGAGTGCCGCACTGTCGGAGAGTTAGTACTGAGGGAGTGCCGCACTGTCGAAGAGTCAGTACTGAGGGAGTGCTGCACTGTCGGAGGGTCACTACTGAGGGAGTGCCGCACTGTCGGAGGGTCAGTACTGAGGGAGTATCGCACTGTCGGAGGGTTAGTACTGAGGGAGCGCCACTCTGTCGGAGGGTCAGTACTGAGGGAGTGCCGCACTGTCGGAGGGTCAGTACTGAGGGAGTATCGCACTGTCGGAGGGTTAGTACTGAGGGAGCGCTACACTGTCGGAGGGTCAGTACTGAGGGAGTGCCGCACTGTCGGAGGGTCGGTACTGAGGGAGCACCGCACTGTCGGAGGGTCAGTACTGAGGGAGTGCTGCACTGTCGGACTGTCAGTTCTGAGGGATTGCTGCTCTGTCGGAGGGTCAGTAATGAGGGATTGCCGCACTGTCGGAGTGTCAGTACTGAGAGAGTGCCACAATGTCGGAGGGTCAGTACTGAGGGAATACCACAATGTCGGAGTGTCAGTACTGAGGGAGTGCCGCAATGTCGGAGGGTCAGTACTGAGGGAGTGCCGCACTGTCGGAGTGTTAGTACTGAGGGAGTGCAGCACTGTCGGAGGGTCAGTACTGAGGGAGTGCCGCACTGTCGGAGGGTCAGTACTGAGGGAGTTCCGCACTGTCGGAGGGTCAGTACTGAGGGAGTGCCGCACTGTCCGAGTGTCAGTACCGAGGGAGCACCGCACTGTCGGAGGGTCAGTACTGAGGGAGTGCCGCACTGTCGGAGGGTCAGTACTGAGGGAATACCGCACTGTCGGTGGGTCAATATTGAGGGATTGCTGCACTGTCGGAGAGTCAGTACTGAGGTAGTGCTGCACTGTCGGAGGGTCAGTACTGAGGGAGTGCCGCACTGTTGGTGGGTCAATATTGAGGGATTGCTGCACTGTCGGAGAGTCAGTAATGAGGTTGTGCTGCACTGTCGGAGAGTCAGTACTGAGGGAGTGCCGCACTGTCGAAGAGTCAGTACTGAGGGAGTGCTGCACTGTCGGAGGGTCAGTACTGAGGGACTGCTGCACTGTCGGATGGTCAAGATTGAGGGATTGCTGCACCTTCGGAAGGTCAGTACTGAGGGAGTCCCGCAACGTCGGAGGGTCAGTATTGAGGGAGCGCCGCACTTTCAGGGGGTAAGTACTGAGGGAGTGCTGCACTGTCGGAGGGTCAGTACTGAGGGATTGCTTCACTGTAGGAGGGTCAGTACTGAGGGAGTGACGCACTGTCAGAGGGTCAGTACTGAGGGAATACCTCACTGTCGGAGGGTCAGTACTGAGGGAGTGCCGCTCTGTCGGAGAGTCAGTACAGAGGGAGCGCCGCACATTCGGAGGGTCAGTACTGAGGGTGCGGTGCACTGTCGGAGGGTCAGGACTGAGGGAGCGGTGCACTGTCGGAGGGTCAGTAATGAGGGAGCGGTGCACTGTCGGAGGGTCAGTACTGAGGGAGTGCTGCACTGTCGGAGGGTCAGCACTGAAGGAGCAGTGCACTGTCGGAGGGTCAGTACTGAGGGAGTGCTGCACTGTCGGAGGGTCTGTACTGAGGGACTGCTGCACTGTCGGATGGTCAGTAATGAGAGAGTGCTGCTCTGTCGGAGGGTCAGTAATGAGGGAGTGCCTCACTGTCGAAGAGTCAGTACTGAGGTAGTGCTGCACTGTCGAAGAGTCAGTACTGAGGGAGTGCTGCACTGTCGGAGGGTCAGTACTGAGGGAGTGCTGCACTGTCGGAGGGTCAGTACTGAGGGAGTGCCTCACAGTCGAAGAGTCAGTACTGAGGGAGTGCTGCACTGTCGGAGGGTCAGTACTGAATGAGTGCCTCACTGTTGAAGAGTCAGTACTGAGGTAGTGCTGCACTGTCGGAGGGTCAGTACTGAGGGAGTGCCGCACTGTCGGAGGGTCAAGATTGAGGGAATGCTGCACCTTCGGAAGGTCAGTACTGAGGGAGTCCCACAACGTCGGAGGGTCAGTATTGAGGGAGCGCCGCACTTTCAGGGGGTCAGTACTGAGGGAGTGCTGCACTGTCGGAGGGTCAGTACTGAGGGATTGCTTCACTGTAGGAGGGTCAGTAGTGAGGGAGTGACGCACTGTCAGAGGGTCAGTACTGAGGGAATACCTCACTGTCGGAGGGTCAATATTGAGGGATTGCTGCACTGTCGGAGAGTCAGTACTGAGGTAGTGCTGCACTGTCGGAGGGTCAGTACTGAGGGAGTGCCGCACTGTTGGTGGGTCAATATTGAGGGATTGCTGCACTGTCGGAGAGTCAGTAATGAGGTAGTGCTGCACTGTCGGAGAGTCAGTACTGAGGGAGTGTCGCACTGTCGAAGAGTCAGTACTGAGGGAGTGCCGCACTGTCGGAGGGTCACGATTGAGGGAATGCTGCACCTTCGGAAGGTCAGTACTGAGGGAGTCCCACAACGTCGGAGGGTCAGTATTGAGGGAGCGCCGCACTTTCAGGGGGTCAGTACTGGAGGGAGTGCTGCACTGTCGGAGGGTCAGTACTGAGGGATTGCTTCACTGTAGGAGGGTCAGTACTGAGGGAGTGACGCACTGTAGGAGGTTCAGTACTGAGGGAATACCTCACTGTCGGAGAGTCAATACAGAGGGAGCGCCGCACATTCGGAGGGTCAGTGCTGAGGGATTGCTGCACTGACGGATGGTCAGTACTGAGGGAGTGCTGCACTGTCGGAGGGTCAGTACTGAGGGAACGGTGCACTGTCGGAGGGACAGTACTGAGGGAGGGGTGCACTGTCGGAGGGTCAGTACTGAGGGAGCGGTGCACTGTCGGAGGGTCAGTACTGAGGGAGTGCTGCACTGTCGGAGGGTCAGCACTGAAGGAGCAGTGCACTGTCGGAGGGTCAGTACTGAGGGAGTGCTGCACTGTCGGAGGGTCAGTACTGAGGGACTGCTGCACTGTCGGATGGTCAGTAATGAGAGAGTGCTGCACTGTCGGAGGGTCAGTACTGAGGGAGTCCCGCACTGTCGGAGGGTTAGTACTGAGGGAGCGGTGCACTGTCGGAGGGTCAGTACTGAGGGAGCGGTGCACTGTCGGAGGGTCAGTACTGAGGGACTGCTGCACTGTCGGATGGTCAGTAATGAGAGAGTGCTGCACTGTCGGAGGGTCAGTACTGAGGGACTGCTGCACTGTCGGATGGTCAGTAATGAGAGAGTGCTGCACTGTCGGAGGGTCAGTACTGAGGGAGTACCGCACTGTCGGAGGGTTGGTACTGAGGGAGTGCCGCACTGTCGAAGAGTCAGTACTGAGGGAGTGCTGCACTGTCGGAGGGTCACTACTGAGGGAGTGCCGCACTGTCGGAGGGTCAGTACTGAGGGAGTATCGCACTGTCGGAGGGTTAGTACTGAGGGAGCGCCACTCTGTCGGAGGGTCAGTACTGAGGGAGTGCCGCACTGTCGGAGGGTCAGTACTGAGGGAGTATCGCACTGTCGGAGGGTTAGTACTGAGGGAGCGCTACACTGTCGGAGGGTCAGTACTGAGGGAGTGCCGCACTGTCGGAGGGTCACGATTGAGGGAATGCTGCACCTTCGGAAGGTCAGTACTGAGGGAGTCCCACAACGTCGGAGGGTCAGTATTGAGGGAGCGCCGCACTTTCAGTGGTCAGTACTGGAGGGAGTGCTGCACTGTCGGAGGGTCAGTACTGAGGGATTGCTTCACTGTAGGAGGGTCAGTACTGAGGGAGTGATGCACTGTAGGAGGTTCAGTACTGAGGGAATACCTCACTGTCGGAGAGTCAATACAGAGGGAGCGCCGCACATTCGGAGGGTCAGTGCTGAGGGATTGCTGCACTGACGGATGGTCAGTACTGAGGGAGTGCTGCACTGTCGGAGGGTCAGTACTGAGGGAACGGTGCACTGTCGGAGGGACAGTACTGAGGGAGGGGTGCACTGTCGGAGGGTCAGTACTGAGGGAGCGGTGCACTGTCGGAGGGTCAGTACTGAGGGAGTGCTGCACTGTCGGAGGGTCAGCACTGAAGGAGCAGTGCACTGTCGGAGGGTCAGTACTGAGGGAGTGCTGCACTGTCGGAGGGTCAGTACTGAGGGACTGCTGCACTGTCGGATGGTCAGTAATGAGAGAGTGCTGCACTGTCGGAGGGTCAGTACTGAGGGAGTACCGCACTGTCGGAGGGTTAGTACTGAGGGAGCGGTGCACTGTCGGAGGGTCAGTACTGAGGGAGCGGTGCACTGTCGGAGGGTCAGTACTGAGGGACTGCTGCACTGTCGGATGGTCAGTAATGAGAGAGTGCTGCACTGTCGGAGGGTCAGTACTGAGGGACTGCTGCACTGTCGGATGGTCAGTAATGAGAGAGTGCTGCACTGTCGGAGGGTCAGTACTGAGGGAATACCGCACTGTCGGTGGGTCAATATTGAGGGATTGCTGCACTGTCGGAGAGTCAGTACTGAGGTAGTGCTGCACTGTCGGAGGGTCAGTACTGAGGGAGTGCCGCACTGTTGAAGAGTCAGTACTGAGGGAGTGCTGCACTGTCGGAGAGTCAGTACTGAGGGAGTGCCGCACTGTCGGAGAGTTAGTACTGAGGGAGTGCCGCACTGTCGAAGAGTCAGTACTGAGGGAGTGCTGCACTGTCGGAGGGTCACTACTGAGGGAGTGCCGCACTGTCGGAGGGTCAGTACTGAGGGAGTATCGCACTGTCGGAGGGTTAGTACTGAGGGAGCGCCACTCTGTCGGAGGGTCAGTACTGAGGGAGTGCCGCACTGTCGGAGGGTCAGTACTGAGGGAGTATCGCACTGTCGGAGGGTTAGTACTGAGGGAGCGCTACACTGTCGGAGGGTCAGTACTGAGGGAGTGCCGCACTGTCGGAGGGTCGGTACTGAGGGAGCACCGCACTGTCGGAGGGTCAGTACTGAGGGAGTGCTGCACTGTCGGACTGTCAGTTCTGAGGGTTGCTGCTCTGTCGGAGGGTCAGTAATGAGGGATTGCCGCACTGTCGGAGTGTCAGTACTGAGAGAGTGCCGCAATGTCGGAGGGTCAGTACTGAGGGAATACCACAATGTCGGAGTGTCAGTACTGAGGGAGTGCCGCAATGTCGGAGGGTCAGTACTGAGGGAGTGCCGCACTGTCGGAGTGTTAGTACTGAGGGAGTGCAGCACTGTCGGAGGGTCAGTACTGAGGGAGTGCCGCACTGTCGGAGGGTCAGTACTGAGGGAGTTCCGCACTGTCGGAGGGTCAGTACTGAGGGAGTGCCGCACTGTCCGAGTGTCAGTACCGAGGGAGCACCGCACTGTCGGAGGGTCAGTACTGAGGGAGTGCCGCACTGTCGGAGGGTCAGTACTGAGGGAATACCGCACTGTCGGTGGGTCAATATTGAGGGATTGCTGCACTGTCGGAGAGTCAGTACTGAGGTAGTGCTGCACTGTCGGAGGGTCAGTACTGAGGGAGTGCCGCACTGTTGGTGGGTCAATATTGAGGGATTGCTGCACTGTCGGAGAGTCAGTAATGAGGTTGTGCTGCACTGTCGGAGAGTCAGTACTGAGGGAGTGCCGCACTGTCGAAGAGTCAGTACTGAGGGAGTGCTGCACTGTCGGAGGGTCACTACTGAGGGAGTGCCGCACTGTCGGATGGTCAAGATTGAGGGATTGCTGCACCTTCGGAAGGTCAGTACTGAGGGAGTCCCGCAATGTCGGAGGGTCAGTATTGAGGGAGTGCCGCACTGTCGGAGGGTCAGTACTGAGGGAGTGCTGCACTGTCGGAGGGTCAGTACTGAGGGATTGCTTCACTGTAGGAGGGTCAGTACTGAGGGAGTGACGCACTGTCAGAGGGTCAGTACTGAGGGAATACCTCACTGTCGGAGGGTCAGTACTGAGGGAGTGCCGCTCTGTCGGAGAGTCAGTACAGAGGGAGCGCCGCACATTCGGAGGGTCAGTACTGAGGGAGCGGTGCACTGTCGGAGGGTCAGGACTGAGGGAGCGGTGCACTGTCGGAGGGTCAGTAATGAGGGAGCGGTGCACTGTCGGAGGGTCAGTACTGAGGGAGTGCTGCACTGTCGGAGGGTCAGCACTGAAGGAGCAGTGCACTGTCGGAGGGTCAGTACTGAGGGAGTGCTGCACTGTCGGAGGGTCTGTACTGAGGGAGCGGTGCACTGTCGGAGGGTCAGTACTGAGGGACTGCTGCACTGTCGGATGGTCAGTAATGAGAGAGTGCTGCACTGTCCGAGGGTCAGTACTGAGGGACTGCTGCACTGTCGGATGGTCAGTAATGAGAGAGTGCTGCACTGTCGGAGGGTCAGTACTGAGGGAATACCGCACTGTCGGTGGGTCAATATTGAGGGATTGCTGCACTGTCGGAGAGTCAGTACTGAGGTAGTGCTGCACTGTCGGAGGGTCAGTACTGAGGGAGTGCCGCACTGTTGAAGAGTCAGTACTGAGGGAGTGCTGCACTGTCGGAGAGTCAGTACTGAGGGAGTGCCGCACTGTCGGAGAGTTAGTACTGAGGGAGTGCCGCACTGTCGAAGAGTCAGTACTGAGGGAGTGCTGCACTGTCGGAGGGTCACTACTGAGGGAGTGCCGCACTGTCGGAGGGTCAGTACTGAGGGAGTATCGCACTGTCGGAGGGTTAGTACTGAGGGAGCGCCACTCTGTCGGAGGGTCAGTACTGAGGGAGTGCCGCACTGTCGGAGGGTCAGTACTGAGGGAGTATCGCACTGTCGGAG
This sequence comes from Heterodontus francisci, assembly GCF_036365525.1. Taxonomy (NCBI): domain Eukaryota; kingdom Metazoa; phylum Chordata; class Chondrichthyes; order Heterodontiformes; family Heterodontidae; genus Heterodontus; species Heterodontus francisci. Next base: position 153,907 of record NW_027140683.1, on the reverse strand, counting down.
GGTTAGTACTGAGGGAGCGCTACACTGTCGGAGGGTCAGTACTGAGGGAGTGCCGCACTGTCGGAGGGTCGGTACTGAGGGAGCACCGCACTGTCGGAGGGTCAGTACTGAGGGAGTGCTGCACTGTCGGACTGTCAGTTCTGAGGGATTGCTGCTCTGTCGGAGGGTCAGTAATGAGGGATTGCCGCACTGTCGGAGTGTCAGTACTGAGAGAGTGCCGCAATGTCGGAGGGTCAGTACTGAGGGAATACCACAATGTCGGAGTGTCAGTACTGAGGGAGTGCCGCAATGTCGGAGGGTCAGTACTGAGGGAGTGCCGCACTGTCGGAGTGTTAGTACTGAGGGAGTGCAGCACTGTCGGAGGGTCAGTACTGAGGGAGTGCCGCACTGTCGGAGGGTCAGTACTGAGGGAGTTCCGCACTGTCGGAGGGTCAGTACTGAGGGAGTGCCGCACTGTCCGAGTGTCAGTACCGAGGGAGCACCGCACTGTCGGAGGGTCAGTACTGAGGGAGTGCCGCACTGTCGGAGGGTCAGTACTGAGGGAATACCGCACTGTCGGTGGGTCAATATTGAGGGATTGCTGCACTGTCGGAGAGTCAGTACTGAGGTAGTGCTGCACTGTCGGAGGGTCAGTACTGAGGGAGTGCCGCACTGTTGGTGGGTCAATATTGAGGGATTGCTGCACTGTCGGAGAGTCAGTAATGAGGTTGTGCTGCACTGTCGGAGAGTCAGTACTGAGGGAGTGCCGCACTGTCGAAGAGTCAGTACTGAGGGAGTGCTGCACTGTCGGAGGGTCAGTACTGAGGGACTGCTGCACTGTCGGATGGTCAAGATTGAGGGATTGCTGCACCTTCGGAAGGTCAGTACTGAGGGAGTCCCGCAACGTCGGAGGGTCAGTATTGAGGGAGCGCCGCACTTTCAGGGGGTAAGTACTGAGGGAGTGCTGCACTGTCGGAGGGTCAGTACTGAGGGATTGCTTCACTGTAGGAGGGTCAGTACTGAGGGAGTGACGCACTGTCAGAGGGTCAGTACTGAGGGAATACCTCACTGTCGGAGGGTCAGTACTGAGGGAGTGCCGCTCTGTCGGAGAGTCAGTACAGAGGGAGCGCCGCACATTCGGAGGGTCAGTACTGAGGGAGCGGTGCACTGTCGGAGGGTCAGGACTGAGGGAGCGGTGCACTGTCGGAGGGTCAGTAATGAGGGAGCGGTGCACTGTCGGAGGGTCAGTACTGAGGGAGTGCTGCACTGTCGGAGGGTCAGCACTGAAGGAGCAGTGCACTGTCGGAGGGTCAGTACTGAGGGAGTGCTGCACTGTCGGAGGGTCTGTACTGAGGGACTGCTGCACTGTCGGATGGTCAGTAATGAGAGAGTGCTGCTCTGTCGGAGGGTCAGTAATGAGGGAGTGCCTCACTGTCGAAGAGTCAGTACTGAGGTAGTGCTGCACTGTCGAAGAGTCAGTACTGAGGGAGTGCTGCACTGTCGGAGGGTCAGTACTGAGGGAGTGCTGCACTGTCGGAGGGTCAGTACTGAGGGAGTGCCTCACAGTCGAAGAGTCAGTACTGAGGGAGTGCTGCACTGTCGGAGGGTCAGTACTGAATGAGTGCCTCACTGTTGAAGAGTCAGTACTGAGGTAGTGCTGCACTGTCGGAGGGTCAGTACTGAGGGAGTGCCGCACTGTCGGAGGGTCAAGATTGAGGGAATGCTGCACCTTCGGAAGGTCAGTACTGAGGGAGTCCCACAACGTCGGAGGGTCAGTATTGAGGGAGCGCCGCACTTTCAGGGGGTCAGTACTGAGGGACTGCTGCACTGTCGGAGGGTCAGTACTGAGGGATTGCTTCACTGTAGGAGGGTCAGTAGTGAGGGAGTGACGCACTGTCAGAGGGTCAGTACTGAGGGAATACCTCACTGTCGGAGGGTCAATATTGAGGGATTGCTGCACTGTCGGAGAGTCAGTACTGAGGTAGTGCTGCACTGTCGGAGGGTCAGTACTGAGGGAGTGCCGCACTGTTGGTGGGTCAATATTGAGGGATTGCTGCACTGTCGGAGAGTCAGTAATGAGGTAGTGCTGCACTGTCGGAGAGTCAGTACTGAGGGAGTGTCGCACTGTCGAAGAGTCAGTACTGAGGGAGTGCCGCACTGTCGGAGGGTCACGATTGAGGGAATGCTGCACCTTCGGAAGGTCAGTACTGAGGGAGTCCCACAACGTCGGAGGGTCAGTATTGAGGGAGCGCCGCACTTTCAGGGGGTCAGTACTGGAGGGAGTGCTGCACTGTCGGAGGGTCAGTACTGAGGGATTGCTTCACTGTAGGAGGGTCAGTACTGAGGGAGTGACGCACTGTAGGAGGTTCAGTACTGAGGGAATACCTCACTGTCGGAGAGTCAATACAGAGGGAGCGCCGCACATTCGGAGGGTCAGTGCTGAGGGATTGCTGCACTGACGGATGGTCAGTACTGAGGGAGTGCTGCACTGTCGGAGGGTCAGTACTGAGGGAACGGTGCACTGTCGGAGGGACAGTACTGAGGGAGGGGTGCACTGTCGGAGGGTCAGTACTGAGGGAGCGGTGCACTGTCGGAGGGTCAGTACTGAGGGAGTGCTGCACTGTCGGAGGGTCGGCACTGAAGGAGCAGTGCACTGTCGGAGGGTCAGTACTGAGGGAGTGCTGCACTGTCGGAGGGTCAGTACTGAGGGACTGCTGCACTGTCGGATGGTCAGTAATGAGAGAGTGCTGCACTGTCGGAGGGTCAGTACTGAGGGAGTACCGCACTGTCGGAGGGTTAGTACTGAGGGAGCGGTGCACTGTCGGAGGGTCAGTACTGAGGGAGCGGTGCACTGTCGGAGGGTCAGTACTGAGGGACTGCTGCACTGTCGGATGGTCAGTAATGAGAGAGTGCTGCACTGTCGGAGGGTCAGTACTGAGGGACTGCTGCACTGTCGGATGGTCAGTAATGAGAGAGTGCTGCACTGTCGGAGGGTCAGTACTGAGGGAGTACCGCACTGTCGGAGGGTTGGTACTGAGGGAGCGCCGTACTGTCGGAGGGTCAGTACTGAGGGAGTGCCGCACTGTCGGAGGGTCAGTACTGAGGGAATACCGCACTGTCGGTGGGTCAATATTGAGGGATTGCTGCACTGTCGGAGAGTCAGTACTGAGGTAGTGCTGCACTGTCGGAGGGTCAGTACTGAGGGAGTGCCGCACTGTCGAAGAGTCAGTACTGAGGGAGTGCTGCACTGTCGGAGAGTCAGTACTGAGGGAGTGCCGCACTGTCGGAGAGTCAGTACTGAGGGAGTGCCGCACTGTCGAAGAGTCAGTACTGAGGGAGTGCTGCACTGTCGGAGGGTCACTACTGAGGGAGTGCCGCACTGTCGGAGGGTCAGTACTGAGGGAGTATCGCACTGTCGGAGGGTTAGTACTGAGGGAGCGCCACTCTGTCGGAGGGTCAGTACTGAGGGAGTGCCGCACTGTCGGAGGGTCAGTACTGAGGGAGTATCGCACTGTCGGAGGGTTAGTACTGAGGGAGCGCTACACTGTCGGAGGGTCAGTACTGAGGGAGTGCCGCACTGTCGGAGGGTCACGATTGAGGGAATGCTGCACCTTCGGAAGGTCAGTACTGAGGGAGTCCCACAACGTCGGAGGGTCAGTATTGAGGGAGCGCCGCACTTTCAGGGGTCAGTACTGGAGGGAGTGCTGCACTGTCGGAGGGTCAGTACTGAGGGATTGCTTCACTGTAGGAGGGTCAGTACTGAGGGAGTGACGCACTGTAGGAGGTTCAGTACTGAGGGAATACCTCACTGTCGGAGAGTCAATACAGAGGGAGCGCCGCACATTCGGAGGGTCAGTGCTGAGGGATTGCTGCACTGACGGATGGTCAGTACTGAGGGAGTGCTGCACTGTCGGAGGGTCAGTACTGAGGGAACGGTGCACTGTCGGAGGGACAGTACTGAGGGAGGGGTGCACTGTCGGAGGGTCAGTACTGAGGGAGCGGTGCACTTTCGGAGGGTCAGTACTGAGGGAGTGCTGCACTGTCGGAGGGTCAGCACTGAAGGAGCAGTGCACTGTCGGAGGGTCAGTACTGAGGGAGTGCTGCACTGTCGGAGGGTCAGTACTGAGGGACTGCTGCACTGTCGGATGGTCAGTAATGAGAGAGTGCTGCACTGTCGGAGGGTCAGTACTGAGGGAGTACCGCACTGTCGGAGGGTTAGTACTGAGGGAGCGGTGCACTGTCGGAGGGTCAGTACTGAGGGAGCGGTGCACTGTCGGAGGGTCAGTACTGAGGGACTGCTGCACTGTCGGATGGTCAGTAATGAGAGAGTGCTGCACTGTCGGAGGGTCAGTACTGAGGGACTGCTGCACTGTCGGATGGTCAGTAATGAGAGAGTGCTGCACTGTCGGAGGGTCAGTACTGAGGGAATACCGCACTGTCGGTGGGTCAATATTGAGGGATTGCTGCACTAGCGGAGAGTCAGTACTGAGGTAGTGCTGCACTGTCGGAGGGTCAGTACTGAGGGAGTGCCGCACTGTTGAAGAGTCAGTACTGAGGGAGTGCTGCACTGTCGGAGAGTCAGTACTGAGGGAGTGCCGCACTGTCGGAGAGTCAGTACTGAGGGAGTGCCGCACTGTCGAAGAGTCAGTACTGAGGGAGTGCTGCACTGTCGGAGGGTCACTACTGAGGGAGTGCCGCACTGTCGGAGGGTCAGTACTGAGGGAGTATCGCACTGTCGGAGGGTTAGTACTGAGGGAGCGCCACTCTGTCGGAGGGTCGGTACTGAGGGAGTGCCGCACTGTCGGAGGGTCAGTACCGAGGGAGTATCGCACTGTCGGAGGGTTAGTACTGAGGGAGCGCTACACTGTCGGAGGGTCAGTACTGAGGGAGTGCCGCACTGTCGGAGGGTCGGTACTGAGGGAGCACCGCACTGTCGGAGGGTCAGTACTGAGGGAGTGCCGCACTGTCGGACTGTCAGTTCTGAGGGATTGCTGCTCTGTCGGAGGGTCAGTAATGAGGGATTGCCGCACTGTCGGAGTGTCAGTACTGAGAGAGTGCCGCAATGTCGGAGGGTCAGTACTGAGGGAATACCACAATGTCGGAGTGTCAGTACTGAGGGAGTGCCGCAATGTCGGAGGGTCAGTACTGAGGGAGTGCCGCACTGTCGGAGTGTTAGTACTGAGGGAGTGCAGCACTGTCGGAGGGTCAGTACTGAGGGAGTGCCGCACTGTCGGAGGGTCAGTACTGAGGGAGTTCCGCACTGTCGGAGGGTCAGTACTGAGGGAGTGCCGCACTGTCCGAGTGTCAGTACCGAGGGAGCACCGCACTGTCGGAGGGTCAGTACTGAGGGAGTGCCGCACTGTCGGAGGGTCAGTACTGAGGGAATACCGCACTGTCGGTGGGTCAATATTGAGGGATTGCTGCACTGTCGGAGAGTCAGTACTGAGGTAGTGCTGCACTGTCGGAGGGTCAGTACTGAGGGAGTGCCGCACTGTTGGTGGGTCAATATTGAGGGATTGCTGCACTGTCGGAGAGTCAGTAATGAGGTTGTGCTGCACTGTCGGAGAGTCAGTACTGAGGGAGTGCCGCACTGTCGAAGAGTCAGTACTGAGGGAGTGCTGCACTGTCGGAGGGTCAGTACTGAGGGACTGCTGCACTGTCGGATGGTCAGTAATGAGAGAGTGCTGCACTGTCGGAGGGTCAGTACTGAGGGACTGCTGCACTGTCGGATGGTCAGTAATGAGAGAGTGCTGCACTGTCGGAGGGTCAGTACTGAGAGAATACCGCACGTTCGGAGGGTTAGTACTGAGGAAGCGGTGCACTGTCGGAGGGTCAGTACTGAGGGAGCGGTGCACTGTCGGAGGGTCAGTACTGAGGGACTGCTGCACTGTCGGATGGTCAGTAATGAGAGAGTGCTGCACTGTCGGAGGGTCAGTACTGAGGGACTGCTGCACTGTCGGATGGTCAGTAATGAGAGAGTGCTGCACTGTCGGAGGGTCAGTACTGAGGGAGTACCGCACTGTCGGAGGGTTAGTACTGAGGGAGCGCCGTACTGTCGGAGGGTCAGTACTGAGGGAGTGCCGCACTGTCGGAGGGTCAGTACTGAGGGAGTGCTGCACTGTCGGAGGGTCAGTACTGAGGGAGTGCCGCACTGTCGAAGAGTCAGTACTGAGGGAGTGCTGCACTGTCGGAGAGTCAGTACTGAGGGAGTGCCGCACTGTCGGAGAGTCAGTACTGAGGGAGTGCTGCACTGTCGGAGGGTCACTACTGAGGGAGTGCCGCACTGTTGGAGGGTCAGTACTGAGGGAGTATCGCACTGTCGGAGGGTTAGTACTGAGGGAGCGCCACACTGTCGGAGGGTCAGTACTGAGGGAGTGCCGCACTGTCGGAGGGTCAGTACTGAGGGAGTATCGCACTGTTGGAGGGTTAGTACTGAGGGAGCGCTACCCTGTCGGAGGGTCAGTACTGAGGGAGTGCCGCACTGTCGGAGGGTCAGTACTGAGGGAGCACCGCACTGTCGGAGGGTCAGTACTGAGGGAGTGCCGCACTGTCGGACTGTCAGTTCTGAGGGATTGCTGCTCTGTTGGAGGGTCAGTAATGAGGGATTGCCGCACTGTCGGAGTGTCAGTACTGAGAGAGTGCCGCAATGTCGGAGGGTCAGTACTGAGGGAATACCACAATGTCGGAGTGTCAGTACTGAGGGAGTGCCGCAATGTCGGAGGGTCAGTACTGAGGGAGTGCCGCACTGTCGGAGTGTTAGTACTGAGGGAGTGCAGCACTGTCGGAGGGTCAGTACTGAGGGAGTGCCGCACTGTCGGAGGGTCAGTACTGAGGGAGTGCCGCACTGTCGGAGGGTCAGTACTGAGGGAGTGCCGCACTGTCCGAGTGTCAGTACCGAGGGAGCACCGCACTGTCGGAGGGTCAGTACTGAGGGAGTGCCGCACTGTCGGAGGGTCTGTACTGAGGGAGTGACGCACTGTCAGAGGGTCAGTACTGAGGGAATACCTCACTGTCGGAGGGTCAAGATTGAGGGATTGCTGCACCTTCGGAGGGTCAGTACTGAGGGAGTGCCGCACTGTCGAAGAGTCAGTACTGAGGGAGTGCTGCACTGTCGGAGAGTCAGTACTGAGGGAGTGCCGCACTGTCGGAGAGTCAGTACTGAGGGAGTGCCGCACTGTCGAAGAGTCAGTACTGAGGGAGTGCTGCACTGTCGGAGGGTCACTACTGAGGGAGTGCCGCACTGTCGGAGGGTCAGTACTGAGGGAGTATCGCACTGTCGGAGGGTTAGTACTGAGGAAGCGCCACACTGTCGGAGGGTCAGTACTGAGGGAGTGCCGCACTGTCGGAGGGTCAGTACTGAGGGAGTATCGCACTGTTGGAGGGTTAGTACTGAGGGAGCGCTACCCTGTCGGAGGGTCAGTACTGAGGGAGTGCCGCACTGTCGGAGGGTCAGTACTGAGGGAGCACCGCACTGTCGGAGGGTCAGTACTGAGGGAGTGCCGCACTGTCGGACTGTCAGTTCTGAGGGATTGCTGCTCTGTCGGAGGGTCAGTAATGAGGGATTGCCGCACTGTCGGAGTGTCAGTACTGAGAGAGTGCCGCAATGTCGGAGGGTCAGTACTGAGGGAATACCACAATGTCGGAGTGTCAGTACTGAGGGAGTGCCGCAATGTCGGAGGGTCAGTACTGAGGGAGTGCCGCACTGTCGGAGTGTTAGTCCTGAGGGAGTGCAGCACTGTCGGAGGGTCAGTACTGAGGGAGTGCCGCACTGTCGGAGGGTCAGTACTGAGGGAGTGCCGCACTGTCGGAGGGTCAGTACTGAGGGAGTGCCGCACTGTCCGAGTGTCAGTACCGAGGGAGCACCGCACTGTCGGAGGGTCAGTACTGAGGGAGTGCCGCACTGTCGGAGGGTCTGTACTGAGGGAGTGACGCACTGTCAGAGGGTCAGTACTGAGGGAATACCTCACTGTCGGAGGGTCAAGATTGAGGGATTGCTGCACCTTCGGAAGGTCAGTACTGAGGGAGTCCCGCAACGTCGGAGGGTCAGTATTGAGGGAGTGCTGCACTTTCAGGGGGTCAGTACTTAGGGAGTGCTGCACTGTCGGAGGGTCAGTACTGAGGGATTGCTTCACTGTAGGAGGGTCAGTACTGAGGGAGTGACGCACTGCCAGAGGGTCAGTACTGAGGGAATACCTCACTGTCGGAGGGTCAATATTGAGGGATTGCTGCACTGTCGCAGGGTCAGTACAGAGGGAGCGCCGCACATTCGGAGGGTCAGTGCTGAGGGATTGCTGCACTGACGGAGGGTCAGTACTGAGGGAGTGCTGCACTGTCGGAGGGTCAGTACTGAGGGAGCGGTGCACTGTCGGAGGGTCAGTACTGAGGGAGCGGTGCACTGTCGGAGGGTCAGTACTGAGGGACTGCTGCACTGTCGGATGGTCAGTAATGAGAGAGTGCTGCACTGTCGGAGGGTCAGTACTGAGGTAGTACCGCACTGTCGGAGGGTTAGTACTGAGGGAGCGCCGCACTGTCGGAGGGTCAGTACTGAGGGAGTGCCGCACTGTCGGAGGGTCAGTACTGAGGGAATACCGCACTGTCGGTGGGTCAATATTGAGGGATTGCTGCACTGTCGGAAAGTCAGTAATGAGGTAGTGCTGCACTGTCGGAGAGTCATTACTGAGGGAGTGCCGCACTGTCGAAGAGTCAGTACTGAGGGAGTGCTGCACTGTCGGAGGGTCAGTACTGAGGGAGTGCCGCACTGTCGGAGAGTCAGTACTGAGGGAGTGCCGCACTGTCGAAGAGTCATTACTGAGGGAGTGCTGCACTGTCGGAGGGTCAGTAATGAGGCAGTGCTGCACTGTCGGACGGTCAGTACTTAGGGACTGCTGCACTGTCGCAGAGTCAGTAATGAGGTAGTGCTGCACTGTCGGAGAGTCAGTACTGAGGGAGTGCCGCACTGTCGAAGAGTCAGTACTGAGGGAGTGCCTCACTGTCGAAGAGTCAGTACTGAGGTAGAGCTGCACTGTCGAAGAGTCAGTACTGAGGGAGTGCTGCACCGTCGGAGGGTCAGTCCTGAGGGAGTGCCTCACTGTCGAAGAGTCAGTACTGAGGTAGTGCTGCACTGTCGGAGGGACAGTACTGAGGGAGTGCTGCACTGTCGGAGGGTCAGTACTGAGGGAGTGCTGCACTGTCGGAGGGTCAGTACTGAGGGAGTGCCTCACTGTTGAAGAGTCAGTACTGAGGTAGTGCTGCACTGTCGAAGAGTCAGTACTGAGGTAGTGCTGCACTGTCGAAGAGTCAGTACTGAGGGAGTGCAGCACTGTCGGAGGGTCAGTACTGAGGTAGTGCCTCACTGTCGAAGAGTCAGTACTGAGGTAGTGCTGCACTGTCGGAGGGTCAGTACTGAGGGAGTGCCGCACTGTCGGAGGGTCAAGATTGAGGGATTGCTGCACCTTCGGAAGGTCAGTACTGAGGGATTCCCCAACCTCGGAGGGTCAGTATTGAGGGAGCGCCGCACTTTCAGGGGGTAAGTACTGAGGGAGTGCTGCACTGTCGGAGGGTCAGTACTGAGGGATTGCTTCACTGTAGGAGGGTCAGTACTGAGGGAGTGACGCACTGTCAGAGGGTCAGTACTGAGGGAATACCTCACTGTCGGAGGGTCAGTACTGAGGGAGTGCCGCTCTGTCGGAGAGTCAGTACAGAGGGAGCGCCGCACATTCGGAGGGTCAGTGCTGAGGCATTGCTGCACTGACGGAGGGTCAGAACTGAGGAAGTGCTGCACTGTCGGAGGGTCAGTACTGAGGGAGCGGTGCACTGTCAGAGGGTCAGTACTGAGGGAGCGGTGCACTGTCGGAGGGTCAGTACTGAGGGAGCGGTGCACTGTCGGAGGGTCAGTACTGAGGGAGTGCCTCACTGTCGAAGAGTCAGTACTGAGGTAGTGCTGCACTGTCGAAGAGTCGGTACTGAGGGAGTGCTGCACTGTCGGATGGTCAGTACTGAGGAAGTGCCTCACTGTCGAAGAGTCAGTACTGAGGGAGTGCTGCACTGTCGGAGGGTCAGCACTGAAGGAGCAGTGCACTGTCGGAGGGTCAGTACTGAGGGAGTGCTGCACTGTCGGAGGGTCAGTACTGAGGGACTGCTGCACTGTCGGATGGTCAGTAATGAGAGAGTGCTGCACTGTCGGAGGGTCAGTACTGAGGGAGTACCGCACTGTCGGAGGGTTAGTACTGAGGGAGCGCCGCACTGTCGGAGGGTCAGTACTGAGGGAGTGCCGCACTGTCGGAGGGTCAGTACTGAGGGAATACCGCACTGTCGGTGGGTCAATATTGAGGGATTGCTGCACTGTCGGAGAGTCAGTACTGAGGTCGTGCTGCACTGTCGGAGGGTCAGTACTGAGTTAGTGCCGCACTGTTGTTGGGTCAATATTGAGGGATTGCTGCACTGTCGAAGAGTCAGCACTGAGGGAGTGCTGCACTGTCGGAGGGTCAGTACTGAGGGAGTGCCGCACTGTCGGAGGGTCAGTACTGAGGGAGTATCGCACTGTCGGAGGGTTAGTACTGAGGGAGCGCCACACTGTCGGAGGGTCAGTACTGAGGGAGTGCCGCACTGTCGGAGGGTCAGCACTGAGGGAGTGGTGCACTGTCGGAGGGTCAGTACTGAGGGAGCGGTGCACTGTCGGAGGGTCAGTACTGAGGGAGCGGTGCACTGTCGGAGGGTCAGTACTGAGGGAGTGCTGCACTGTCGGAGGGTCAGCACTGAAGGAGCAGTGCACTGTCGGATGGTCAGTAATGAGAGAGTGCTGCACTGTCGGAGGGTCAGTACTGAGGGAGTGCCGCACTGTCGGAGGGTCAGTACTGAGGGAATACCACACTGTCGGTGGGTCAATATTGAGGGATTGCTGCACTGTCGGAGAGTCAGTACTGAGGTAGTGCTGCACTGTCGGAGGGTCAGTTCCGAGGGAGTGCCGCACTGTTGTTGGGTCAATATTGAGGGATTGCTGCACTGTCGGAGAGTCAGTAATGAGGTAGTGCTGTACTGTCGGAGAGTCAGTACTGAGGGAGTGCCGCACTGTCGAAGAGTCAGTACTGAGGGAGTGCTGCACTGTCGGAGGGTCAGTACTGAGGGAGTGCCGCACTGTCGGAGAGTCAGTACTGAGGGAGTGCCGCACTGTCGAAGAGTCAGTACTGAGGGAGTGCTGCACTGTCGGAGAGTCAGTAATGAGGTAGTGCTGCACTGTCGGAGAGTCAGTACTGAGGGAGTGCCTCACTGTCGAAGAGTCAGTACTGAGGGAGTGCTGCACTGTCGGAGAGTCAGTACTGAGGGAGTGCTGCACTGTCGGAGAGTCAGTACTGAGGGAGTGCCGCACTGTCGAAGAGTCAGTACTGAGGGAGTGCTGCACTGTCGGAGGGTCAGTACTGAGGGAGTGCTGCACTGTCGGTGAGTCAGTACTGAGGGAGTGCTGCACTGTCGGAGGGTCAGTACTGAGGGAGTGCTGCACTGTCGGAGGGTCAGTACTGAGGGAGTGCCGCACTGTTGTTGGGTCAATATTGAGGGATTGCTGCACTGTCGAAGAGTCAGTACTGAGGGAGTGCTGCACTTTCGGAGGGTCAGTACTGAGGGAGTGCCGCACTGTTGTTGGGTCAATATTGAGGGATTTCTGCACTGTCGAAGAGTCAGTACTGAGGGAGTGCTGCACTGTCGGAGGGTCAGTTCTGAGGGAGTGCCGCACTGTCGGAGGGTCAGTACTGAGGGAGCATCGCACTGTCGGAGGGTTCGTACTGAGGGAGCGCCACACTGTCGGAGGGTCAGTACTGAGGGAGTGCCGCACTGTCGGAGGGTCAGTACTGAGGGAGTGCCGCACTGTCGGAGGGTCAGTACTGAGGGAGTGCTGCACTGTCGGAGGGTCAGTACTGAGGGAGTGCCGCACTGTTGTTGGGTCAATATTGAGGGATTGCTGCACTGTCGAAGAGTCAGTACTGAGGGAGTGCTGCACTGTCGGAGGGTCAGTACTGAGGGAGTGCCGCACTGTTGTTGGGTCAATATTGAGGGATTGCTGCACTGCCGAAGAGTCTGTACTGAAGGAGTGCTGCACTGTCGGAGGGTCAGTACTGAGGGAGTGCCGCACTGTCGGAGGGTCAGTACTGAGGGAGTATCGCACTGTCGGAGGGTTAGTACTGAGGGAGCGCCACACTGTCGGAGGGTCAGTACTGAGGGAGTGCCGCACTGTCGGAGGGTCAGCACTGAGGGAGTGGTGCACTGTCGGAGAGTCAGTACTGAGGGAGTGCCGCACTGTCGAAGAGTCAGTACTGAGGGAGTGCCTCACTGTCGAAGAGTCAGTACTGAGGTAGAGCTGCACTGTCGAAGAGTCAGTACTGAGGGAGTGCTGCACCGTCGGAGGGTCAGTCCTGAGGGAGTGCCTCACTGTCGAAGAGTCAGTACTGAGGTAGTGCTGCACTGTCGGAGGGACAGTACTGAGGGAGTGCTGCACTGTCGGAGGGTCAGTACTGAGGGAGTGCTGCACTGTCGGAGGGTCAGTACTGAGGGAGTGCCTCACTGTTGAAGAGTCAGTACTGAGGTAGTGCTGCACTGTCGAAGAGTCAGTACTGAGGTAGTGCTGCACTGTCGAAGAGTCAGTACTGAGGGAGTGCAGCACTGTCGGAGGGTCAGTACTGAGGTAGTGCCTCACTGTCGAAGAGTCAGTACTGAGGTAGTGCTGCACTGTCGGAGGGTCAGTACTGAGGGAGTGCCGCACTGTCGGAGGGTCAAGATTGAGGGATTGCTGCACCTTCGGAAGGTCAGTACTGAGGGATTCCCCAACCTCGGAGGGTCAGTATTGAGGGAGCGCCGCACTTTCAGGGGGTAAGTACTGAGGGAGTGCTGCACTGTCGGAGGGTCAGTACTGAGGGATTGCTTCACTGTAGGAGGGTCAGTACTGAGGGAGTGACGCACTGTCAGAGGGTCAGTACTGAGGGAATACCTCACTGTCGGAGGGTCAGTACTGAGGGAGTGCCGCTCTGTCGGAGAGTCAGTACAGAGGGAGCGCCGCACATTCGGAGGGTCAGTGCTGAGGCATTGCTGCACTGACGGAGGGTCAGAACTGAGGGAGTGCTGCACTGTCGGAGGGTCAGTACTGAGGGAGTGCTGCACTGTCGGAGGGTCAGTACTGAGGGACTGCTGCACTGTCGGATGGTCAGTAATGAGAGAGTGCTGCACTGTCGGAGGGTCAGTACTGAGGGAGTACCGCACTGTCGGAGGGGTAGTACTGAGGGAGCGCCGCACTGTCGGAGGGTCAGTACTGAGGGAGTGCCGCACTGTCGGAGGGTCAGTACTGAGGGAATACCGCACTGTCGGTGGGTCAATATTGAGGGATTGCTGCACTGTCGGAGAGTCAGTACTGAGGTAGTGCTGCACTGTCGGAGGGTCAGTACTGAGTTAGTGCCGCACTGTTGTTGGGTCAATATTGAGGGATTGCTGCACTGTCGAAGAGTCAGTACTGAGGGAGTGCTGCACTGTCGGAGGGTCAGTACTGAGGGAGTGCCGCACTGTCGGAGGGTCAGTACTGAGGGAGTATCGCACTGTCGGAGGGTTAGTACTGAGGGAGCGCCACACTGTCGGAGGGTCAGTACTGAGGGAGTGCCGCACTGTCGGAGGGTCAGCACTGAGGGAGTGGTGCACTGTCGGAGGGTCAGTACTGAGGGAGCGGTGCACTGTCGGAGGGTCAGTACTGAGGGAGCGGTGCACTGTCGGAGGGTCAGTACTGAGGGAGTGCTGCACTGTCGGAGGGTCAGCACTGAAGGAGCAGTGCACTGTTGGATGGTCAGTAATGAGAGAGTGCTGCACTGTCGGAGGGTCAGTACTGAGGGAGTGCCGCACTGTCGGAGGGTCAGTACTGAGGGAATACCACACTGTCGGTGGGTCAATATTGAGGGATTGCTGCACTGTCGGAGAGTCAGTACTGAGGTAGTGCTGCACTGTCGGAGGGTCAGTACCGAGGGAGTGCCGCACTGTTGTTGGGTCAATATTGAGGGATTGCTGCACTGTCGGAGAGTCAGTAATGAGGTAGTGCTGTACTGTCGGAGAGTCAGTACTGAGGGAGTGCCGCACTGTCGAAGAGTCAGTACTGAGGGAGTGCTGCACTGTCGGAGGGTCAGTAATGAGGGAGTGCCGCACTGTCGGAGAGTCAGTACTGAGGGAGTGCCGCACTGTCGAAGAGTCAGTACTGAGGGAGTGCTGCACTGTCGGAGAGTCAGTAATGAGGTAGTGCTGCACTGTCGGAGAGTCAGTACTGAGGGAGTGCCTCACTGTCGAAGAGTCAGTACTGAGGGAGTGCTGCACTGTCGGAGAGTCAGTACTGAGGGAGTGCTGCACTGTCGGAGAGTCAGTACTGAGGGAGTGCCGCACTGTCGAAGAGTCAGTACTGAGGGAGTGCTGCACTGTCGGAGGGTCAGCACTGAAGGAGCAGTGCACTGTCGGAGGGTCAGTACTGAGGGAGTGCTGCACTGTCGGAGGGTCAGTACTGAGGGACTGCTGCACTGTCGGATGGTCAGTAATGAGAGAGTGCTGCACTGTCGGAGGTTCAGTACTGAGGGAGTACTGCACTGTCGGAGGGTTAGTACTGAGGGAGCGCCGCACTGTCGGAGGGTCAGTACTGAGGGAGTGCCGCACTGTCGGAGGGTCAGTACTGAGGGAATACCACACTGTCGGTGGGTCAATATTGAGGGATTGCTGCACTGTCGGAGAGTCAGTACTGAGGTAGTGCTGCACTGTCGGAGGGTCAGTACTGAGGGAGTGCCGCACTGTTGTTGGGTCAATATTGAGGGATTGCTGCACTGTCGGAGAGTCAGTAATGAGGTAGTGCTGCACTGTCGGAGAGTCAGTACTGAGGGAGTGCCGCACTGTCGAAGAGTCAGTACTGAGGGAGTGCTGCACTGTCGGAGGGTCAGTACTGAGGGAGTGCCGCACTGTCGGAGAGTCAGTACTGAGGAAGTGCCGCACTGTCGAAGAGTCAGTACTGAGGGAGTGCTGCACTGTCGGAGGGTCAGTACTGAGGGAGTGCCGCACTGTCGGAGAGTCAGTACTGAGGGAGTGCCGCACTGTCGAAGAGTCAGTCCTGAGGGAGTGCTGCACTGTCGGAGAGTCAAAAATGAGGTAGTGCTGCACTGTCGGAGAGTCAGTACTGAGGGAGTGCCTCACTGTCGAAGAGTCAGTAGTGAGGGAGTGCTGCACTGTCGGAGGGTCAGGAGTGAGGGAGTGCTGCACTGTCGGAGGGTCAGTACTGAGGGAGTGCTGCACTGTCGGAGAGTCAGTAATGAGGCAGTGCTGCACTGTCGGAGAGTCAGTACTGAGGGAGTGCCTCACTGTCGAAGAGTCAGTACTGAGGGAGTGCTGCACTGTCGGAGAGTCAGTACTGAGGGAGTGCCGCACTGTCGAAGAGTCAGTACTGAGGGAGTGCTGCACTGTCGGAGGGTCAGTACTGAGGGAGTGCTGCACTGTCGGTGAGTCAGTACTGAGGGAGTGCTGCACTGTCGGAGGGTCAGTACTGAGGGAATGCTGCACTGTCGGAGGGTCAGTACTGAGGGAGTGCCGCACTGTTGTTGGGTCAATATTGAGGGATTGCTGCACTGTCGAAGAGTCAGTACTGAGGGAGTGCTGCACTGTCGGAGGGTCAGTCCTGAGGGAGTGCCGCACTGTTGTTGGGTCAATATTGAGGGATTGCTGCACTGTCGAAGAGTCAGTACTGAGGGAGTGCTGCACTGTCGGAGGGTCAGTACTGAGGGAGTGCCGCACTGTCGGGAGGGTCAGTACTGAGGGAGTATTGCACTGTCGGAGGGTTAGTACTGAGGAAGCGCCACACTGTCGGAGGGTCAGTACTGAGGGAGTGCCGCACTGTCGGAGGGTCAGCACTGAGGGAGTGGTGCACTGTCGGAGGGTCAGTACTGAGGGAGCGGTGCACTGTCGGAGGGTCAGTACTGAGGGAGCGGTGCACTGTCGGAGGGTTAGTACTGAGGGAGTGCTGCACTGTCGGAGGGTCAGCACTGAAGGAGCAGTGCACTGTCGGAGGGTCAGTACTGAGGGAGTGCTGCACTGTCGGAGGGTCAGTACTGAGGGACTGCTGCACTGTCGGATGGTCAGTAATGAGAGAGTGCTGCACTGTCGGAGGTTCAGTACTGAGGGAGTGCTGCTCTGTCGGAGGGTCAGCACTGAAGGAGCAGTGCACTGTCGGAGGGTCAGTACTGAGGGAGTGCTGCACTGTCGGAGGGTCAGTACTGAGGGACTGCTGCACTGTCGGATGGTCAGTAATGAGAGAGTGCTGCACTGTCGGAGGTTCAGTACTGAGGTAGTGCTGCACTGTCGGAGGGTCAGTACCGAGGGAGTGCCGCACTGTTGTTGGGTCAATATTGAGGGATTGCTGCACTGTCGGAGAGTCAGTAATGAGATAGTGCTGTACTGTCGGAGAGTCAGTACTGAGGGAGTGCCGCACTGTCGAAGAGTCAGTACTGAGGGAGTGCTGCACTGTCGGAGGGTCAGTACTGAGGGAGTGCCGCACTGTCGGAGAGTCAGAACTGAGGGAGTGCCGCACTGTCGAAGAGTCAGTACTGAGGGAGTGCTGCACTGTCGGAGAGTCAGTAATGAGGTAGTGCTGCACTGTCGGAGAGTCAGTACTGAGGGAGTGCCTCACTGTCGAAGAGTCAGTACTGAGGGAGTGCTGCACTGTCGGAGAGTCAGTACTGAGGGAGTGCTGCACTGTCGGAGAGTCAGTACTGAGGGAGTGCCGCACTGTCGAAGAGTCAGTACTGAGGGAGTGCTGCACTGTCGGAGGGTCAGTACTGAGGGAGTGCCGCACTGTCGGTGAGTCAGTACTGAGGGAGTGCTGCACTGTCGGAGGGTCAGTACTGAGGGAGTGCTGCACTGTCGGAGGGTCAGTACTGAGGGAGTGCCGCACTGTTGTTGGGTCAATATTGAGGGATTGCTGCACTGTCGAAGAGTCAGTACTGAGGGAGTGCTGCACTTTCGGAGGGTCAGTACTGAGGGAGTGCCGCACTGTTGTTGGGTCAATATTGAGGGATTTCTGCACTGTCGAAGAGTCAGTACTGAGGGAGTGCTGCACTGTCGGAGGGTCAGTTCTGAGGGAGTGCCGCACTGTCGGAGGGTCAGTACTGAGGGAGCATCGCACTGTCGGAGGGTTCGTACTGAGGGAGCGCCACACTGTCGGAGGGTCAGTACTGAGGGAGTGCCGCACTGTCGGAGGGTCAGTACTGAGGGAGTGCCGCACTGTCGGAGGGTCAGTACTGAGGGAGTGCTGCACTGTCGGAGGGTCAGTACTGAGGGAGTGCCGCACTGTTGTTGGGTCAATATTGAGGGATTGCTGCACTGTCGAAGAGTCAGTACTGAGGGAGTGCTGCACTGTCGGAGGGTCAGTACTGAGGGAGTGCCGCACTGTTGTTGGGTCAATATTGAGGGATTGCTGCACTGCCGAAGAGTCAGTACTGAAGGAGTGCTGCACTGTCGGAGGGTCAGTACTGAGGGAGTGCCGCACTGTCGGAGGGTCAGTACTGAGGGAGTATCGCACTGTCGGAGGGTTAGTACTGAGGGAGCGCCACACTGTCGGAGGGTCAGTACTGAGGGAGTGCCGCACTGTCGGAGGGTCAGCACTGAGGGAGTGGTGCACTGTCGGAGGGTCAGTACTGAGGGAGCGGTGCACTGTCGGAGGGTAAGTACTGAGGGAGCGGTGCACTGTCGGAGGGTCAGTAAAAAGGGAGTGCTGCACTGTCGGAGGGTCAGCACTGAAGGAGCAGTGCACTGTCGGAGGGTCAGTACTGAGGGAGTGCTGCACTGTCGGAGGGTCAGTACTGAGGGACTGCTGCACTGTCGGATGGTCAGTAATGAGAGAGTGCTGCACTGTCGGAGGTTCAGTACTGAGGGAGTACTGCACTGTCGGAGGGTTAGTACTGAGGGAGCGCCGCACTGTCGGAGGGTCAGTACTGAGGGAGTGCCGCACTGTCGGAGGGTCAGTACTGAGGGAATACCACACTGTCGGTGGGTCAAAATTGAGGGATTGCTGCACTGTCGGAGAGTCAGTACTGAGGTAGTGCTGCACTGTCGGAGGGTCAGTACTGAGGGAGTGCCGCACTGTTGTTGGGTCAATATTGAGGGATTGCTGCACTGTCGGAGAGTCAGTAATGAGGTAGTGCTGCACTGTCGGAGAGTCAGTACTGAGGGAGTGCCGCACTGTCGAAGAGTCAGTACTGAGGGAGTGCTGCACTGTCGGAGGGTCAGTACTGAGGGAGTGCCGCACTGTCGGAGAGTCAGTACTGAGGAAGTGCCGCACTGTCGAAGAGTCAGTACTGAGGGAGTGCTGCACTGTCGGAGGGTCAGTACTGAGGGAGTGCCGCACTGTCGGAGAGTCAGTACTGAGGGAGTGCCGCACTGTCGAAGAGTCAGTCCTGAGGGAGTGCTGCACTGTCGGAGAGTCAATAATGAGGTAGTGCTGCACTGTCGGAGAGTCAGTACTGAGGGAGTGCCTCACTGTCGAAGAGTCAGTACTGAGGGAGTGCTGCACTGTCGGAGGGTCAGTAGTGAGGGAGTGCTGCACTGTCGGAGGGTCAGTACTGAGGGAGTGCTGCACTGTCGGAGAGTCAGTAATGAGGCAGTGCTGCACTGTCGGAGAGTCAGTACTGAGGGAGTGCCTCACTGTCGAAGAGTCAGTACTGAGGGAGTGCTGCACTGTCGGAGAGTCAGTACTGAGGGAGTGCCGCACTGTCGAAGAGTCAGTACTGAGGGAGTGCTGCACTGTCGGAGGGTCAGTACTGAGGGAGTGCTGCACTGTCGGTGAGTCAGTACTGAGGGAGTGCTGCACTGTCGGAGGGTCAGTACTGAGGGAATGCTGCACTGTCGGAGGGTCAGTACTGAGGGAGTGCCGCACTGTTGTTGGGTCAATATTGAGGGATTGCTGCACTGTCGAAGAGTCAGTACTGAGGGAGTGCTGCACTGTCGGAGGGTCAGTCCTGAGGGAGTGCCGCACTGTTGTTGGGTCAATATTGAGGGATTGCTGCACTGTCGAAGAGTCAGTACTGAGGGAGTGCTGCACTGTCGGAGGGTCAGTACTGAGGGAGTGCCGCACTGTCGGGAGGGTCAGTACTGAGGGAGTATCGCACTGTCGGAGGGTTAGTACTGAGGGAGCGCCACACTGTCGGAGGGTCAGTACTGAGGGAGTGCCGCACTGTCGGAGGGTCAGCACTGAGGGAGTGGTGCACTGTCGGAGGGTCAGTACTGAGGGAGCGGTGCACTGTCGGAGGGTCAGTACTGAGGGAGCGGTGCACTGTCGGAGGGTTAGTACTGAGGGAGTGCTGCACTGTCGGAGGGTCAGCACTGAAGGAGCAGTGCACTGTCGGAGGGTCAGTACTGAGGGAGTGCTGCACTGTCGGAGGGTCAGTACTGAGGGACTGCTGCACTGTCGGATGGTCAGTAATGAGAGAGTGCTGCACTGTCGGAGGTTCAGTACTGAGGGAGTGCTGCTCTGTCGGAGGGTCAGCACTGAAGGAGCAGTGCACTGTCGGAGGGTCAGTACTGAGGGAGTGCTGCACTGTCGGAGGGTCAGTACTGAGGGACTGCTGCACTGTCGGATGGTCAGTAATGAGAGAGTGCTGCACTGTCTGAGGTTCAGTACTGAGGGAGTACCGCACTGTCGGAGGGTTAGTACTGAGGGAGCGCCGCACTGTCGGAGGTTCAGTACTGAGGGAGTGCCGCACTGTCGGAGGGTCAGTACTGAGGGAATACCACACTGTCGGTGGGTCAATATTGAGGGATTGCTGCACTGTCGGAGAGTCAGTACTGAGGGAGTGCCTCACTGTCGAAGAGTCAGTACTGAGGGAGTGCTGCACTGTCGGAGAGTCAGTACTGAGGGAGTCCGCACTGTCGAAGAGTCAGTACTGAGGGAGTGCTGCACTGTCGGAGGGTCAGTACTGAGGGAGTGCTGCACTGTCGGTGAGTCAGTACTGAGGGAGTGCTGCACTGTCGGAGGGTCAGTACTGAGGGAATGCTGCACTGTCGGAGGGTCAGTACTGAGGGAGTGCCGCACTGTTGTTGGGTCAATATTGAGGGATTGCTGCACTGTCGAAGAGTCAGTACTGAGGGAGTGCTGCACTGTCGGAGGGTCAGTCCTGAGGGAGTGCCGCACTGTTGTTGGGTCAATATTGAGGGATTGCTGCACTGTCGAAGAGTCAGTACTGAGGGAGTGCTGCACTGTCGGAGGGTCAGTACTGAGGGAGTGCCGCACTGTCGGGAGGGTCAGTACTGAGGGAGTATCGCACTGTCGGAGGGTTAGTACTGAGGGAGCGCCACACTGTCGGAGGGTCAGTACTGAGGGAGTGCCGCACTGTCGGAGGGTCAGCACTGAGGGAGTGGTGCACTGTCGGAGGGTCAGTACTGAGGGAGCGGTGCACTGTCGGAGGGTCAGTACTGAGGGAGCGGTGCACTGTCGGAGGGTTAGTACTGAGGGAGTGCTGCACTGTCGGAGGGTCAGCAGTGAAGGAGCAGTGCACTGTCGGAGGGTCAGTACTGAGGGAGTGCTGCACTGTCGGAGGGTCAGTACTGAGGGACTGCTGCACTGTCGGATGGTCAGTAATGAGAGAGTGCTGCACTGTCGGAGGTTCAGTACTGAGGGAGTGCTGCTCTGTCGGAGGGTCAGCACTGAAGGAGCAGTGCACTGTCGGAGGGTCAGTACTGAGGGAGTGCTGCACTGTCGGAGGGTCAGTACTGAGGGACTGCTGCACTGTCGGATGGTCAGTAATGAGAGAGTGCTGCACTGTCGGAGGTTCAGTACTGAGGGAGTACCGCACTGTCGGAGGGTTAGTACTGAGGGAGCGCCGCACTGTCGGAGGGTCAGTACTGAGGGAGTGCCGCACTGTCGGAGGGTCAGTACTGAGGGAATACCACACTGTCGGTGGGTCAATATTGAGGGATTGCTGCACTGTCGGAGAGTCAGTACTGAGGTAGTGCTGCACTGTCGGAGGGTCAGTACTGAGGGAGTGCCGCACTGTTGTTGGGTCAATATTGAGGGATTGCTGCACTGTCGGAGAGTCAGTAATGAGGTAGTGCTGCACTGTCAGAGAGTCAGTACTGAGGGAGTGCCGCACTGTCGAAGAGTCAGTACTGAGGGAGTGCTGCACTGTCGGAGGGTCAGTACTGAGGGAGTGCCGCACTGTCGGAGAGTCAGTACTGAGGGAGTGCCGCACTGTCGAAGAGTCAGTCCTGAGGGAGTGCTGCACTGTCGGAGAGTCAGTAATGAGATAGTGCTGCACTGTCGGAGAGTCAGTACTGAGGGAGTGCCTCACTGTCGAAGAGTCAGTACTGAGGGAGTGCTGCACTGTCGGAGGGTCAGTAGTGAGGGAGTGCTGCACTGTCGGAGGGTCAGTACTGAGGGAGTGCTGCACTGTCGGAGAGTCAGTAATGAGGCAGTGCTGCACTGTCGGAGAGTCAGTACTGAGGGAGTGCCTCACTGTCGAAGAGTCAGTACTGAGGGAGTGCTGCACTGTCGGAGAGTCAGTACTGAGGGAGTGCCGCACTGTCGAAGAGTCAGTACTGAGGGAGTGCTGCACTGTCGGAGGGTCAGTACTGAGGGAGTGCTGCACTGTCGGTGAGTCAGTACTGAGGGAGTGCTGCACTGTCGGAGGGTCAGTACTGAGGGAGTGCTGCACTGTCGGAGGGTCAGTACTGAGGGAGTGCCGCACTGTTGTTGGGTCAATATTGAGGGATTGCTGCACTGTCGAAGAGTCAGTACTGAGGGAGTGCTGCACTGTCGGAGGGTCAGTACTGAGGGAGTGCCGCACTGTTGTTGGGTCAATATTGAGGGATTGCTGCACTGTCGAAGAGTCAGTACCAGGGAGTGCTGCACTGTCGGAGGGTCAGTACTGAGGGAGTGCCGCACTGTCGGAGGGTCAGTACTGAGGGAGTATCGCACTGTCGGAGGGTTAGTACTGAGGGAGCGCCACACTGTCGGAGGGTCAGTACTGAGGGAGTGCCGCACTCTCGGAGGGTCAGCACTGAGGGAGTGGTGCACTGTCGGAGGGTCAGTACTGAGGGAGCGATGCACTGTCGGAGGGTCAGTACTGAGGGAGCGGTGCACTGTCGGAGGGTTAGTACTGAGGGAGTGCTGCACTGTCGGAGGGTCAGCACTGAAGGAGCAGTGCACTGTCGGAGGGTCAGTACTGAGGGAGTGCTGCACTGTCGGAGGGTCAGTACTGAGGGACTGCTGCACTGTCGGATGGTCAGTAATGAGAGAGTGCTGCACTGTCGGAGGTTCAGTATTGAGGGAGTACCGCACTGTCGGAGGGTTAGTACTGAGGGAGCGCCGCACTGTCGGAGGGTCAGTACTGAGGGAGTGCCGCGCTGTCGGAGGGTCAGTACTGAGGGAATACCACACTGTCGGTGGGTCAATATTGAGGGATTGCTGCACTGTCGGAGAGTCAGTACTGAGGTAGTGCTGCACTGTCGGAGGGTCAGTACTGAGGGAGTGCCGCACTGTTGTTGGGTCAATATTGAGGGATTGCTGCACTGTCGGAGAGTCAGTACTGAGGTAGTGCTGCACTGTCGGAGGGTCAGTACTGAGGGAGTGCCGCACTGTTGTTGGGTCAATATTGAGGGATTGCTGCACTGTCGGAGAGTCAGTAATGAGGTAGTGCTGCACTGTCGGAGAGTCAGTACTGAGGGAGTGCCGCACTGTCGAAGAGTCAGTACTGAGGGAGTGCTGCACTGTCGGAGGGTCAGTACTGAGGGAGTGCCGCACTGTCGGAGAGTCAGTACTGAGGGGGTGCCGCACTGTCGAAGAGTCAGTACTGAGGGAGTGCTGCACTGTCGGAGGGTCAGTACTGAGGGAGTGCCGCACTGTCGGAGAGTCAGTACTGAGGGAGTGCCGCACTGTCGAAGAGTCAGTACTGAGGGAGTGCTGCACTGTCGGAGTGTCAGTAATGAGGTAGTGCTGCACTGTCGGAGAGTCAGTACTGAGGGAGTGCCTCACTGTCGAAGAGTCAGTACTGAGGGAGTGCTGCACTGTCGGAGGGTCAGTAGTGAGGGAGTGCTGCACTGTCGGAGGGTCAGTACTGAGGGAGTGCTGCACTGTCGGAGAGTCAGTAATGAGGCAGTGCTGCACTGTCGGAGAGTCAGTACTGAGGGAGTGCCTCACTGTCGAAGAGTCAGTACTGAGGGAGTGCAGCACTGTCGGAGAGTCAGTACTGAGGGAGTGCCGCACTGTCGAAGAGTCAGTACTGAGGGAGTGCTGCACTGTCGGAGGGTCAGTACTGAGGGAGTGCTGCACTGTCGGTGAGTCAGTACTGAGGGAGTGCTGCACTGTCGGAGGGTCAGTACTGAGGGAGTGCCTCACTGTCGAAGAGTCAGTACTGAGGTAGTGCTGCACTGTCGAAGAGTCAGTACTGAGGGAGTGCTGCACTGTCGGAGGGTCAGTACTGAGGGAGTGCCTCACTGTCGAAGAGTCAGTACTGAGGTAGTGCTGCACTGTCGGAGGGTCAGTACTGAGGGAGTGCTGCACTGTCGGACGGTCAGTACTGAGGAAGTGCCTCACAGTCGAAGAGTCAGTACTGAGGGAGTGCTGCACTGTCGGAGGGTCAGTACTGAGGGAGTGCCGCACTGTCGGAGGGTCAAGATTGAGGGAATGCTGCACCTTCGGAAGGTCAGTACTGAGGGAGTCCCACAACGTCGGAGGGTCAGTATTGAGGGAGCGCCGCACTTTCAGGGGGTCAGTACTGAGGGAGTGCTGCACTGTCGGAGGGTCAGTACTGAGGGATTGCTTCACTGTAGGAGGGTCAGTACTGAGGGAGTGACGCACTGTCAGAGGGTCAGTACTGAGGGAATACCTCACTGTCGGAGGGTCAGTACTGAGGGAGTGCCGCTCTGTCGGAGAGTCAGTACAGAGGGAGCGCCGCACATTCGGAGGGTCAGTGCTGAGGGATTGCTGCACTGACGGAGGGTCAGTACTGAGGGAGTGCTGCACTGTCGGAGGGTCAGTACTGAGGGAGCGGTGCACTGTCGAAGGGTCAGTACTGAGGGAGCGGTGCACTGTCGGAGGGTCAGTACTGAGGGAGTGCCGCACTGTCGGAGGGTCAGCACTGAAGGAGCAGTGCACTGGCGGAGGGTCAGTACTGAGGGAGTGCTGCACTGTCGGAGGGTCAGTACTGAGGGACTGCTGCACTGTCGGATGGTCAGAAATGAGAGAGTGCTGCACTGGCGGAGGGTCAGTACTGAGGGAGTACCGCACTGTCGGAGGGTTAGTACTGAGGGAGCGCCGCACTGTCGGAGGGTCAGTACTGAGGGAGTGCCGCACTGTCGGACGGTCAGTACTGAGGGAATACCGCACTGTCGGTGGGTCAATATTGAGGGATTGCTGCACTGTCGGAGAGTCTGTACTGAGGTAGTGCTGCACTGTCGGAGGGTCAGTACTGAGGGAGTGCCGCACTGTTGTTGGGTCAATATTGAGGGATTGCTGCACTGTCGGAGAGTCAGTAATGAGGTAGTGCTGCACTGTCGGAGAGTCAGTACTGAGGGAGTGCCGCAATGTCGAAGAGTCAGTACTGAGAGAGTGCTGCACTGTCGGAGGGTCAGTACTGAGGGAGTGCCGCACTGTCGGAGGGTCAGTACTGAGGGAGCGCCACACTGTCGGAGGGTCAGTACTGAAGGAGTGCCGCACTATCGGAGGGTCAGTACTGAGGGAGCGGTGCACTGTCGGAGGGTCAGTACTGAGGGAGCGGTGCACTGTCAGAGGGTCAGTACTGAGGGAGCGGTGCACTGTCGGAGGGTCAGTACTGAGGGAGTGCTGCACTGTCGGAGGGTCAGCACTGAAGGAGCAGTGCACTGTCGGAGGGTCAGTACTGAGGGAGTGCTGCACTGTCGGAGGGTCAGTACTGAGGGACTGCTGCACTGTCGGAGGGTCAGTACTGAGGGAGTGCTGCACTGTCGGAGGGTCAGCACTGAAGGAGCAGTGCACTGTCGGAGGGTCAGTACTGAGGGAGCGCCGCACTGTCGGAGGGTCAGTACTGAGGGAGTGGCGCACTGTCGGAGGGTCAGTACTGAGGGAATACCGCACTGTCGGTGGGTCAATATTGAGGGATTGCTGCACTGTCGGAGAGTCAGTACTGAGGTAGTGCTGCACTGTCGGAGGGTCAGTACTGAGGGAGTGCCGCACTGTTGTTGGGTCAATATTGAGGGATTGCTGCACTGTCGGAGGGTCAGTAGTGTGGGAGTGCTGCACTGTCGGAGGGTCAGTACTGAGGGAGTGCTGCACTGTGGGAGAGTCAGTAATGAGGCAGTGCTGCACTGTCGGAGAGTCAGTACTGAGGGAGTGCCTCACTGTCGAAGAGTCAGTACTGAGGGAGTGCTGCACTGTCGGAGAGTCAGTACTGAGGGAGTGCCGCACTGTCGAAGAGTCAGTACTGAGGGAGTGCTGCACTGTCGGAGGGTCAGTACTGAGGGAGTGCTGCACTGTCGGTGAGTCAGTACTGAGGGAGTGCTGCACTGTCGGAGGGTCAGTACTGAGGGAGTGCCTCACTGTCGAAGAGTCAGTACTGAGGTAGTGCTGCACTGTCGAAGAGTCAGTACTGAGGGAGTGCTGCACTGTCGGAGGGTCAGTACTGAGGGATTGCTTCACTGTAGGAGGGTCAGTACTGAGGGAGTGACGCACTGTCAGAGGGTCAGTACTGAGGGAATACCTCACTGTCGGAGGGTCAGTACTGAGGGAGTGCCGCTCTGTCGGAGAGTCAGTACAGAGGGAGCGCCGCACATTCGGAGGGTCAGTGCTGAGGGATTGCTGCACTGACGGAGGGTCAGTACTGAGGGAGTGCTGCACTGTCGGAGGGTCAGTACTGAGGGAGCGGTGCACTGTCGAAGGGTCAGTACTGAGGGAGCGGTGCACTGTTGGAGGGTCAGTACTGAGGGAGCGCCGCACTGTCGGAGGGTCAGTACTGAGGGAGTGGCGCACTGTCGGAGGGTCAGTACTGAGGGAATACCGCACTGTCGGTGGGTCAATATTGAGGGATTGCTGCACTGTCGGAGAGTCAGTACTGAGGTAGTGCTGCACTGTCGGAGGGTCAGTACTGAGGGAGTGCCGCACTGTTGTTGGGTCAATATTGAGGGATTGCTGCACTGTCGGAGGGTCAGTAGTGAGGGAGTGCTGCACTGTCGGAGGGTCAGTACTGAGGGAGTGCTGCACTGTGGGAGAGTCAGTAATGAGGCAGTGCTGCACTGTCGGAGAGTCAGTACTGAGGGCGTGCCTCACTGTCGAAGAGTCAGTACTGAGGGAGTGCTGCACTGTCGGAGAGTCAGTACTGAGGGAGTGCCGCACTGTCGAAGAGTCAGTACTGAGGGATTGCTGCACTGTCGGAGAGTCAGTAATGAGGTAGTGCTGCACTGTCGGAGAGTCAGTACTGAGGGAGTGCCGCAATGTCGAAGAGTCAGTACTGAGGGAGTGCTGCACTGTCGGAGGGTCAGTACTGAGGGAGTGCCGCACTGTCGGAGGGTCAGTACTGAGGGAGCGCCACACTGTCGGAGGGTCAGTACTGAAGGAGTGCCGCACTATCGGAGGGTCAGTACTGAGGGAGCGGTGCACTGTCGGAGGGTCAGTACTGAGGGAGTGGTGCACTGTCGGACGGTCAGTACTGAGGGAGCGGTGCACTCTCGGAGGGTCAGTACTGAGGGAGTGCTGCACTGTCGGAGGGTCAGCACTGAAGGAGCAGTGCACTGTCGGAGGGTCAGTACTGAGGGAGTGCTGCACTGTCGGAGGGTCAGTACTGAGGGACTGCTGCACTGTCGGATGGTCAGTAATGAGGTAGTGCTGCACTGTCGGAGAGTCAGTACTGAGGGAGTGCCGCACTGTCGAAGAGTCAGTACTGAGGGAGTGCTGCACTGTCGGAGGGTCAGTACTGAGGGAGTGCCGCACTGTCGGAGAGTCAGTACTGAGGGAGTGCCGCACTGTCGAAGAGTCAGTACTGAGGGAGTGCTGCACTGTCGGAGAGTCAGTAATGAGGGGGTGCCTCACTGTCGAAGAGTCAGTACTGAGGTAGTGCTGCACTGTCAGAGGGTCAGTACTGAGGGAGTGCTGCACTGTCGGAGGGTCAGTACTGAGGGAGTGCCTCACTTTCGAAGAGTCAGTACTGAGGGAGTGCTGCACTGTCGGAGGGTCAGTACTGAGGGAGTGCCTCACTGTTGAAGAGTCTGTACTGAGGTAGTGCTGCACTGTCGAAGAGTCAGTACTGAGGTAGTGCTGCACTGTCGAAGAGTCAGTACTGAGGGAGTGCTGCACTGTTGGAGGGTCAGTACTGAGTTAGTGCCTCACTGTCGAAGAGTCAGTACTGAGGTAGTGCTGCACTGTCGGAGGGTCAGTACTGAGGGAGTGCCGCACTGTCGGAGGGTCAGTATTGAGGGTGCGCCGCACTTTCAGGGGGTCAGTACTGAGGGAGTGCTGCACTGTCGGAGGGTCAGTACTGAGGGATTGCTTCACTGGTCGATGGTCAGTACTGAGGGAGTGCCGCACTGTCGAAGAGTCAGTACTGAGGGAGTGCTGCACTGTCGGAGGGTCAGTACTGAGGGAGTGCTGCACTGTCGGAGAGTCAGTAATGAGGTAGTGCTGCACTGTCGGAGAGTCAGTACTGAGGGAGTGCCTCACTGTCGAAGAGCCAGTACTGAGGGAGTGCTGCACTGTCGGAGAGTCAGTACTGAGTGAGTGCCGCACTGTCGAAGAGTCAGTACTGAGGGAGTGCTGCACTGTCGGAGGGTCAGTACTGAGGGAGTGCTGCACTGTCGGAGGGTCAGTACTGAGGGAGTGCCGCACTGTTGTTGGGTCAATATTGAGGGATTGCTGCACTGTCGGAGAGTCAGTACTGAGGGATTGCTGCACTGTCGGCGGGTCAGTACTGAGGGAGTGCCTCACTGTTGAAGAGTCTGTACTGAGGTAGTGCTGCACTGTCGAAGAGTCAGTACTGAGGTAGTGCTGCACTGTCGAAGAGTCAGTACTGAGGGAGTGCTGCACTGTTGGAGTGTCAGTACTGAGGTAGTGCCTCACTGTCGAAGAGTCAGTACTGAGGTAGTGCTGCACTGTCGGAGGGTCAGTACTGAGGGAGTGCTGCACTGTCGGTGAGTCAGTACTGAGGGAGTGCTGCACTGTCGGAGGGTCAGTACTGAGGGAGTGCCTCACTGTCGAAGAGTCAGTACTGAGGGAGTGCTGCACTGTCGAAGAGTCAGTACTGAGGGAGTGCTGCACTGTCGGAGGGTCAGTACTGAGGGAGTGCCTCACTGTCGAAGAGTCAGTACTGAGGTAGTGCTGCACTGTCGGAGGGTCAGTACTGAGGGAGTGCTGCACTGTCGGAGGGTCAGTACTGAGGGAGTGCCTCACAGTCGAAGAGTCAGTTCTGATGGAGTGCTGCACTGTCGAAGAGTCAGTACTGAGGTAGTGCTGCACTGTCGAAGAGTCAGTACTGAGGGAGTGCTGCACTGACGAAGAGTCAGTACTGAGGTAGTGCTGCACTGTCGAAGAGTCAGTACTGAGGTAGTGCTGCACTGTCTAAGAGTCAGTACTGAGGGAGTGTTGCACTGTCGGAGGGTCAGTACTGAGGTAGTGCCTCACTGTCGAAGAGTCAGTACTGAGGTAGTGCTGCACTGTCGGAGGGTCAGTACTGAGGGAGTGCCGCACTGTCGGAGAGTCAGTACTGAGGGAGTGCTGCACTGTCGAAAAGTCAGTACTGAGGGATTGCTGCACTGTCGGAGAGTCAGTACTGAGGGAGTGCCGCACTGTCGAAGAGTCAGTACTGAGGGAGTGCTGCACTGTCGGAGAGTCAGTAATGAGGGAGTGCCTCACTGTCGAAGAGTCAGTACTGAGGTAGTGCTGCACTGTCAGAGGGTCAGTACTGAGGGAGTGCTGCACTGTCGGAGGGTCAGTACTGAGGGAGTGCCTCACTTTCGAAGAGTCAGTACTGAGGGAGTGCTGCACTGTCGGAGGGTTAGTACTGAGGGAGTGCCTCACTGTCGAAGAGTCAGCACTGAGGGAGTGCTGCACTGTCGAAGAGTCAGTACTGAGGGAGTGCTGCACTGTCGGAGGGTCAGTACTGAGGGAGTGCCTCACTGTCGAAGAGTCAGTACTGAGGTAGTGCTGCACTGTCGGAGGGTCAGTACTGAGGGAGTGCTGCACTGTCGGAGGGTCAGTACTGAGGGAGTGCCTCACAGTCGAAGAGTCAGTACTGATGGAGTGCTGCACTGTCGAAGAGTCAGTACTGAGGTAGTGCTGCACGGTCGAAGAGTCAGTACTGAGGGAGTGCTGCACTGTCGAAGAGTCAGTACTGTGGTAGTGCTGCACTGTCGAAGAGTCAGTACTGAGGTAGTGCTGCACTGTCTAAGAGTCAGTACTGAGGGAGTGCTGCACTGTCGGAGGGTCAGTACTGAGGTAGTGCCTCACTGTCGAAGAGTCAGTACTGAGGTAGTGCTGCACTGTCGGAGGGTCAGTACTGAGGGAGTGCCGCACTGTCGGAGAGTCAGTACTGAGGGAGTGCTGCACTGTCGAAAAGTCAGTACTGAGGGAGTGCTGCACTGTCGGAGGGTCAGTACTGAGGGAGTGCTGCACTGTCGGAGGGTCAGTACTGAGGGAGTGCTGCACTGTCGGAGGGTCAGTACTGAGGGAGTGCTGCACTGTCGGAGGGTCAGTACTGAGGGAGTGCTGCACTGTCGGAGGGTCAGTACTGAGGGAGTGCTGCACTGTCGGAGGGTCAGTACTGAGGTAGTGCTGCACTGTCGGAGGGTCAGTACTGAGGAAGTGCTGCACTGTCGAAGAGTCAGTACTGAGGGAGTGCTGCACTGTCGGAGGGTCAGTACTGAGGGAGTGCTGCACTGTGGAAGAGTCTGTACTGAGGGAGTGCCTCACTGTCGAAGAGTCAGTACTGAGGGAGTGCTGCACTGTCGGAGGGTCAGTACTGAGGGAGTGCTGCACTGTCGGAGGGTCAGTACTGAGGGAGTGCTGCACTGTCGGAGGGTCAGTACTGAGGGAGTTCTGCACTGTCGGAGGGTCAGTACTGAGGGAGTGCCTCACTGTCGAAGAGTCAGTACTGAGGAAGTTCTGCACTGTCGAAGAGTCAGTACTGAGGGAGTGCCTCACTGTCGTAGAGTCAGTACTGAGGGAGTGCTGTACTGTCGGAGGGTCAGTACTGAGGGAGTGCCTCACTGTCGAAGAGTCAGTACTGAAGGAGTGCTGCACTGTCGGAGGGTCAGTACTGAGGGAGTGCCTCACTGTCGAAGAGTCAGTACTGAGGGAGTGCCTCACTGTCGAAGAGTCAGTACTGAGGGAGTGCCTCACTGTCGAAGAATCAGTACTGAATATAACATTCGAGACCGGCTGTTCAGTGGTGTTGTCAGGAAATCTGGAACTCTCTGTCGCAGAAAGACATTGCTGCAGGAGGTCAATTCGAAATTTCAAACATCACATTGATAGATTTTTGTTCAGCACGGTGATCGGCCTCCTCCTGTTCCTGTGCAACTGACTCGAGGGGGGCTGAATGGGATCCTCCTCTTCCTGTGTAACAGACTCGAGTGGGGCTGAATGGGCCTCATCCTGTTCCTGTGTAACCGACTCGAGGGGGGCTGAATGGGCCTCCTCCTCTTCCTGTGTAACGGACTCGAGTGGGGCTGAATGGGATCCTCCTGTTTCTGTGTAACAGGCTCGAGGGGGGCTGAATGGGATCGTCCTGTTCCTGTGTAACAGACTCGAGTAGGGCTGAATGGGATCGTCCTGTTCCTGTGTAACAGACTCGAGGGGGGCTGAATGGGATCCTCCTGTTTCTGTGTAACAGACTCGAAGGGGGCTGAATGGTCTTCCTGCTCTTCCTGTGTAACAGACTCGAGGGGGGCTGAATGGGATCCTCCTGTTTCTGTGTAACAGACTCGAAGGGGGCTGAATGGTCTTCCTGCTCTTCCTGTGTAACAGACTCAAGGGGGGCTGAATGGGATCCTCCTGTTCCTGTGTAACAGACTCGAGGGGGGCTGAATGGGATCCTCCTGTTCCTGTGTAACAGACTCGAGGGGGGCTGAATGGGATCCTCCTGTTCCTGTGTAACAGACTCGAGGGGGCTGAATGTGCTTCCTCCTGTTCCTGTGTAACAGACTCGAGAGGGGGGCTGAATGGAATCCTCCTGTTCCTGTGTAACAGACTCGAGGGGGGCTGAATGTGCTTCCTCCTGTTCCTGTGTAACAGACTCGAGAGGGGGGCTGAATGGAATCCTCCTGTTCCTGTGTAACAGACTCGAGGGGGGCTGAATGGGATCCTCCTGTTCCTGTGTAACAGACTCGAAGGGGGGCTGAATGGGCCTCCCCCTGTTCCTGTGTAACAGGCTCGAGCGGAGCTGAATGGGATCCTCCTGTTCCTGTGTAACAGACTCGAGGGGGTGCTGAATGGGCCTCCTCCTGTTCCTGTGTAACAGGCTCGAGGGGGGCTGAATGGGCCTCCTCCTGTTCCTGTGTAACAGACTCGAGCGGGGGCTGAATGGGATCCTCCTGTTCCTGTGTAACAGACTCGAGGGGGGCTGAATGGGATCCTCCTGTTCCTGTGTAACAGACTCGAGGGGGCTGAATGTGCTTCCTCCTGTTCCTGTGTAACAGACTCGAGAGGGGGGCTGAATGGAATCCTCCTGTTCCTGTGTAACAGACTCGAGGGGGGCTGAATGTGCTTCCTCCTGTTCCTGTGTAACAGACTCGAGAGGGGGGCTGAATGGAATCCTCCTGTTCCTGTGTAACAGACTCGAGGGGGGCTGAATGGGATCCTCCTGTTCCTGTGTAACAGACTCGAAGGGGGGCTGAATGGGCCTCCCCCTGTTCCTGTGTAACAGGCTCGAGCGGAGCTGAATGGGATCCTCCTGTTCCTGTGTAACAGACTCGAGGGGGTGCTGAATGGGCCTCCTCCTGTTCCTGTGTAACAGGCTCGAGGGGGGCTGAATGGGCCTCCTCCTGTTCCTGTGTAACAGGCTCGAGCGGAGCTGAATGGGCCTCCTCCTGTTCCTGTGTAACAGACTCGAGCGGGGGCTGAATGGGCCTCCTCCTGTTCCTGTGTAACAGGCTCGAGCGGAGCTGAATGGGATCCTCCTGTTCCTGTGTAACAGTTCTGCAATGCCTCCTGTGTTGAATAGTTGGGTTGCAATCACACCGGGAGTTTTGGTGCCAATCAAACACTGATTTAGAGATTGCTGAGCCATATATTAATAGTTTTTTTTTAAAAAACCCAGAAATTTAATGTACAAGATACACTGTTAAAATTATAAACAAGATTGTCGCAGATCTATAAAAGGCACAGTCCAAAAACCGTCAATGTATATCAAAAATACAAATGCATCAGAAAATGATCAGGAACCACTGTCCCCATCAAACACACCCAGGACAGGTACAATACGGGGGTTAGATACAGAGTAAATCTCCCTCTACACTGTCCCCATCAAACACTCCCAGGACAGGTACAGTACGGGGGTTAGATACAGAGTAAATCTCCCTCTCCACTGTCCCCATCAAACACTCCCAGGACAGGTACAGTACAGGGGTTAGATACAGAGTAAATCTCCCTCTACACTGTCCCCCATCAAACACACCCAGGACAGGTACAATACAGGGGTTAGATACAGAGTAAATCTCCCTCTACTCTGTCCCCCATCAAACACACCCAGGACAGGTACAATACGGGGGTTAGATACAGAGTAAATCTCCCTCTACACTGTCCCCATCAAACACTCCCAGGACAGGTACAGTACGGGGGTTAGATACAGAGTAAATCTCCCTCTCCACTGTCCCCATCAAACACTCCCAGGACAGGTACAGTACAGGGGTTAGATACAGAGTAAATCTCCCTCTACACTGTCCCCCATCAAACACACCCAGGACAGGTACAATACAGGGGTTAGATACAGAGTAAATCTCCCTCTACTCTGTCCCCCATCAAACACTCCCAGGTCAGGTACAGTACGGGGGTTAGATACAGAGTAAATCTCCCTCTACACTGTCCTCCTCAAACACTCCCAGGACAGGTACAGTACGGGGGTTAGATACAGAGTAAATCTCCCTCTACACTGTCCCCATCAAACACTCCCAGGACAGATACAGCACGGAGTTAGATACAGAGTAAATCTCCCTCTGTCCTGTTGCAGTGAGCTTGGGCCTGAAACCAAATTCAGCTCTGCCTCGATTACGGATCTCAGTGGTCCTTCTGGAGAACGTATCAAAATAGGAGAAAAATAAATAAAGTGTAGCCGCCCCTTTAAAAGGCGGTGACTGCCTTTAACCATTCTAGTCTATGGGAATGAGGTGATCGGGGGCGGGGGAAAAAGGGGTTGACTCCACATCCCAGAGATGATAGTGTAGTGATGGCCGGAGGAAGGGAGAGGGTGAGAGGGGGGAGGGGAGGGGTGATGAGAGGAGGGATGGAGGGAGGAAGAGAGGGAGGGAGGAAGAGAGGAAGGGAGGGAGGAGGGAGGAGGGAAGGGGGAGGGAGAGGGGGTTAGGTGCAGGAGTGGGAAAGAGGGGCGAGGTGTGAGGGGGGAGAGGTTGGGGGAGGGGGAAAGTGGGAGCGAGAGGGGGAGGAGAGCGGAGGGTTAGGGGTGGAGGAGAGAGGGGGAGGGGTGGAGAAGAGAAGGGGAGGGGGTGTGTGGAGAGGGAGGGGGAGAGAGTTAGTTGGGGAGGGAGGAGGGAGGGAGA
This sequence comes from Heterodontus francisci, assembly GCF_036365525.1. Lineage (NCBI taxonomy): Eukaryota > Metazoa > Chordata > Chondrichthyes > Heterodontiformes > Heterodontidae > Heterodontus > Heterodontus francisci. The sequence goes on along the minus strand of NW_027140683.1, from coordinate 120,214 downwards.
GGGAGTGAAGGGAGGGGGAGGGAGAAGGGGGATGGGGACGAGGGGGAGAGTGGAGGTGGGATGGAGGAGGGAGGGAGAGGGTGATGGGGGGGAGTGAGAAGGAGTTGGAGGGGTCAAGAGGGAGGGGGAGGGAGAAAGGGGATGGGGACGATGGGGAGAGGGGAGGTGGGATGGAGGAGGGAGGGGGATCCTACACACGGATCTCATCATCCTCCTCGTCCTCCTCAAAGCTGAAGCTGGCCCCGTCCTCCTCATCGTCTTCTTCCTGGTGGAGTGAGGGGCTCCTGGCCCTGGACCCCTCCCCCGCCTCAGTCCTGGCCTCAGCCGCCCAGTGGCCAGGGACGTCCCGGGCCAAGCCCGGGGAGGCCAACCCAGGCGGGTGTCCCGTCTCCATGATGCCCAGGACGTCGCCCAGCATGGACGGCCCCAGGTCCACATGGAAGGAGAGCACCGACTCGGCGTGCCTCATACCCTCCGGGGGAGGCGGGGCCTCGGCGACGGGCGAGACCTCCCGGGGCGGCCTGTCTGCAGAGGTCGGCCCGGCCTCTTCCGCCTCCACCTGCTCCTCGGGCAGGGCGCGGAGCCGGCCCTCCTGCTCCTGAGAGCCCTCGACGCCCCTCCCATCCCCCTCATCTGCCTTCGAGGGCCCGTGCTTACTGAGGAAGGAGGTGTCCCCAAAGGCGTCGCCCCCTCTGCCCACGTGCATGGTGTGGCGGAAATCCCCCAGTGGGGCACTGATCATCTCGCGGGTTAGATCCAGGCGCGAACGGCGCTTGGCATGGGGCCCGTTGGGCACCAGCTGCTTCAAGATGGGCATCCTGTGGGCGTGCGCGGAGATTCTGGCCTGCAACGTGGACAATAGACAGAACTCTGTCTTAATTTATCCCCCTTGTATATATCTCTATCTCACAAAAACTGCTCAGTGTCCTTCAGGCCTTATGATTACGAGGAGGTTTCAACTGGCGTGCTGGCGTAGAACAGGCAAAGGATGCCAGGCGAACCTCTCCGAGGCACAGTTCCCCCGCTCGGACTGGCTATATCTCAACGCAGTCCGAGTATCCCGCTCTGTCCGCAGTTGCTGTATCCGCACACGGGTCCTTCCCGCTCTGTGTGCGTCTGGTTTCTCCCTTCTACAATGGTCAGACAACTGGTCGTGAGAGGCAGTTCAAGACGTGACAATTTTAACCCTCTTCCGCCCGCCCGCCCACCCCTGACCCCGTCGACACACAAAAAAAGGCACCTCGCCGATAGTCTCCAGCGAGCAGTGATCATCTATTCCAGTCCCCCAGTAACCCCCCCAGAATTCCACTTTCAGAGTCTCCGAAAGTTTGGCCAAACTTTTCCCGAAGTTTTCCTGCCGGCGGGAGTTCTGTCCGAGCCTGGGATCTTGCTCGCTCTTTCGCTTCCTCTCTCTCTCTTTCTCTCTCTCTCCCTCGCCACAGGGCCGGGTGTGACTCCGGGTCACATCCTGCTTACCTGCAAGTAACACACAGACTCAGAAAGAGAGACATTCCCAACACACACACACACACACACACACACAGCAATCTTTTAACATGTCTGAGACTTAAAACTGGAAATCGGAATGAGATGCAAATGACACAACGTTTGTCCTCAAATAGTTTCCTCGCCCCACCCCTTCTTTCCCAGATTTCCTATTCCCAACGCTGGCTTTCTCTCTCTCTCTCTCCCCCTCCCCACTTCAATCCTTTTCCAACCCATGAGATGGGATGAGACAGCATTGTGAAAAAAAGGCACACCATGGAGAACCCATATGTACCGATTCCCAGATTCTTCCAAAGGGCCTCAATCTGTCGCAGAATAAACTTTCACTAAACTTCTGACCCACTTTACAAAACTTTTCTTCACAAGTTTAACTACACTCTCTCTCTCTCGACTCCACACCCTCTCCCAAACTCACTCACCCACAACAGCAGCCAATTCCTCTCCAGCTTCAGAAATTCCCACATTTTTCGGTGCTCTCTCTCTCTCTCTCTCTTTCTCTCTCTCACTTCCTTATGGATTTCACACAGGAAAAGTTAACCCTGTCCTTCCTCCTTGACGTGGCAGGAACATCAACACTTCCTGTTCTGCTCTGATTTACGCCCTTTAATTCTGGAATGCAGGAACCCAGACCACATAAACAAACACAGGGCACGCACGCACACACTCACACACACACACACACACTCACACACTCACACACACTCACACACACACACTCTCACACACACACACACTCACACACACACACACACGCACACGCACACGCACACACACACACCCGACTGGTTACACAACATGCAATGCCTTTGCGTTATTTTGTGCCCTTGGACAAATGCTGCCTGACTCGCTGGAGTTGTTTCTTGTGGATGTGTTCGCAGAGAGGGTTGATGAGAGTCAGGCGGTGTACAGGGACGTCCGAAAGGCTTTCGACAAAGTGTCGCATGACAGGCTTGTCAGCACGGTCACAGCCCTCGGAATAAACAGGAAACGGAGAGTAGCGGTGAGCGGCTGCTTTTCGGACTGGAGGAAGGTGTGCGGTAGGGGTTCCCTGGGGCTCGGCGCAGGGACCCCTGCGTTTCCTTGACAAATATTAATGACCTAGATCCGGGTGCGCGGGGCACAACGTCAACATTTGCGGAAACACTTGAAAGTGCTGTGAACCGTGAGGGGGATAGTGATAAGCTTCGAGAGGATATTGAAAGGCTGGTAGACTGGGCAGGCAAGTGGCAGATGAAGTTTAACTAGGAAAAGTGTGAAGTGATTCATTTTGGTAAGACGAATGAGGAGAGGCAATGTAAAATAAAGGGTACAATTTGAAAGGGGGTGCAGGAGCAGAGAGCCCTAGGGGTAGATCTGAACAAATCATTGAAGGTGACAGGGCATAGAGTCACAGTCATAGAGTTATACAGCACAGAAACAGGCCGTTCGGCCCATCGTGTCTGTGTCCACCATCAAGCACCTATCTATTCTAATCCCATTTTCCAGCCCTTGGCCCGTATTCTTGTATGCTATGGCGTTTCAAGTGCTCATCTAAATACTTCTTAACTGTTGTGAGGGTTCCTGCCTCCACCAACCCCTTCAGGCAGTGCGTTCCAGATTCCAACCACCCTCCGGGTGAAAAAAAAAACTCAAATTCCCTCTAAACCTCCTGCCCCTTACCTTAAATCAATGCCCCCTGGTTACTGACCTCTCTGCTAAGGGAAAAGTTTCTTTTTATCTAACCTATCAATGCCCCTCATAATTTTGTATACCTCAATCAGGTCCCCCCCTCAGCCTTCTCTGCTCTAAGGAAAACAACCCTAGCCTTTTCAGTCTCTCTTCATAGCTGAAATGCTCCAGCCCAGGCAACATCCTGGTGAATCTCCTCTGCACCCTCCCCAGTGCAATCACATCCTTCCTATAGTGTGGTGCCCAGAACTGTACACAGTACTCCAGCTGTGGCTAAACCAGTGTTTTATACAGATCCATCATAATCTTCCTGCTCTTATATTCTATGCCTCGGCTAATAAAGGCAAGTATCCTATATGCCTTCCTAACCACCTTATCGACCTGTGCTGCTGCCTTCAGTGATCAATGGACAAGTACACCAAGGTCCCTCTGACCCTCTGTACTTCCTAGGGTCCTACCATCCATTGCATATTCCCTTGCCTTGTTAGTCCTCCCAAAATGCATCACCTCACACTTCTCAGGATTAAATTCCATTTGCCACTGCTCCGCCCATCATACCAGCCCATCTATATCGTCCTGTAATCTAAGACTTTCCTCCTCACTATTTACGACACCACCAATTTTCATGTCATCTATGCACTTACTGATCATACCTCCTATATTCACGTCTAAATCATTAATGTACACTACAAACAGCAAGGGTCCCAGCACCGATCCCTGTGGTACACCACTGGTCACAGGCTAAACTCACAAAAACAACCCTCGACCATCACCCTCCGCCTCCTGCACAGGTTCGGCCTGAAATGGAGTACAGCGTCCAATTCCGGGTGCTACATTTAAGAAATAATGTGAAGGCATTGGATACAGTGCAGAAAAAATTAAAGGGAATTGTCCCAGGAATGAGAAACCTCAGTTACGCATAGAGGTTGGAGGAGTTGAAGGGACTGAGAGAAACCAGTCAGTGTACAGATATCACCCTGAGAGAGAGGGACTGAGAGACGCCAGTCAGTGTACAGATATCACCCTGAGAGAGAGGGACTGAGAGACGCCAGTCAGTGTACAGATATCACCCTGAGAGAGAGGGTCTGAGGGACACCAGTCTGTGTACAGATATCACCCTGAGAGAGAGGGACTGAGAGACACCAGTCAGTGTACAGATATCACCCTGAGAGAGAGGGACTGAGAGACACCAGTCAGTGTACAGATATCACCCTGAGAGAAAGGGGACTGAGAGACACCAGTCAGTATACAGATATCACCCTGAGAGAGAGGGACAGAGAGACATAAGTCAGTGTACAGATATCACCCTGAGAGAGAGATGGACTGAGAGACACCAGTCAGTATACAGATATCACCCTGAGAGAGAGGGACTGAGAGACATAAGTCAGTGTACAGATATCTCCCTGAGAGAGAGGGACTGAGAGACATAAGTCAGTGTACAGATATCACCCTGAGAGAGAGATGGACTGAGAGACACCAGTCAGTATACAGATATCACCCTGAGAGAAAGGGGACTGAGAGACACCAGTCAGTGTACAGATATCACCCTGAGAGAGAGGGACTGAGAGACACCAGTCAGTGTACAGATATCACCCTGAGAGACAGATGGACTGAGAGACACCAGTCAGTGTACAGATATCACCCTGAGAGAAAGGGGACTGAGAGACACCAGTCAGTGTACAGATATCACCCTGAGAGAGAGATGGACTGAGAGACACCAGTCAGTGTACCGATATCTCCCTGAGAGAGAGGGACTGAGAGACACCAGTCAGTGTACAGATATCACCCTGAGAGAAAGGGGACTGAGAGACACCAGTCAGTGTACAGATATCACCCTGAGAGAAAGGGGACTGAGAGACACCAGTCAGTGTACAGATATCACCCTGAGAGAAAGGGGACTGAGAGACACCAGTCAGTGTACAGATATCACCCTGAGAGAGAGAGGGACTGAGAGACACCAGTCAGTGTACAGATATCACCCTGAGAGAGAGGGACTGAGAGACACCAGTCAGTATACAGATATCACCCTGAGAGAGAGGGACTGAGAGACACCAGTCAGTGTACAGATATCACCCTGGGAGAGAGGGGACTGAGAGACACCAGTCAGTGTACAGATATCACCCTGAGAGAGAGGGACTGAGAGACACCAGTCAGTGTACAGATATCACCCTGAGAGAGAGGGACAGAGAGGCACCAGTCAGTATACAGATATTTGAGTTTCTGTTGGGTCTCTGTCTTGATTTTAGGTTTTTGGGGAGGCCGTGAGCTCTGTTTTCCTCACCCATCTGCTTTGGATTACTGATGCAGAGCTAGGGAAGGTGATGCCTGCTAACCAAGGGCGTATCTCACACTGAAATCTGCAGGGAGCGCCCGTGCGTTTTCTAAACATCCGGCACTCGTCATTGAAGCAACATCCAGACAGACAGCACCGCCCATCCCTCAAGGAAGCTGTGAGGGGGAGGGGTGTGAGGAGAGAGAGGGTTAGGGTTTAGTGAGAGAGGTTAGGGAGAGAGAGGGAGAGAGGGGTTCGGGAGAGAAGGAGGGAGAGGGGTTAGGGAGAGAGGGAGTAGGGTGAGGGAGAGAGAGGGAGAGCAGTTACGGAGAGAGAGGGAGAGGGGTTAGGGAGAGAGAGGGAGAGGGGTTAGGGAGAGAGAGGGGTTAGGGAGAGAGAGAGAGGGGTTAGGGAGAGAGGGAGAGGGGTTAGGGAGAGAGGGAGAGGGGTTAGGGAGGGAGGGAGAGGGGTTAGGAGAGAGGGAGAGAGGGGTTAGGAAGAGAGGGAGAGGGGTTAGGGAGAGAGAGGGAGAGAGGAGTTAGGGAGAGAGAGGGAGAGAGGGATTAGGGAGAGCGAGGGAGAGAGGGGTTAGGAAGAGAGAGGTTAGGGAGAGAGGGAGAGGGCTTAGGGAGAGAGGGAGAGGGCTTAGGGAGAGAGGTGTTGGGGAGAGAGTGGGAGAGGGGCTAGGGAGAGGGAAAGGGTTAGGGAGAGAGAGGGAGAGGTCTTAGGGAGAGAGGGAGAGGGGTTAGGGAGAGAGTGGAAGAGGGGTAAGGGCGAGAGAGAGGGAGAAGGGTTAGGGAGAGAGCGGCAGAGGGGTTAGGGAGAGAGAGGAAGAGGGGTTAGGGAGAGAGTGGAAGAGGGGTAAGGGAGAGGGATGAAGAGAGGTTAGGGAGAGAGGGAGACGGGTTAGGGAGGGAGAGGGTGAAGGGCCAGGGAGAGAGGGAGAGGGTTTAGGGAGAGAGGTAGAGGGGTTAGGAAGAGAGAGGGAGAGGAGTTAGAGAGAGAGAGGGAGAGATGGGTTAGGGAGAGAGAGGGAGAGGGGCTAGAGAGAGAGGGTAGTGGGATCGGGTTAGGATTAGATGAAGGGCTGAATGGTCTTCCTTCTGTTCCTGTGTAATAGGCGCGAGGGGTGGAGGGGTTCGGGGGAGAGAACAATTCCTTTCTCACTCTAGCTCTATATATCTGTCTCTTTCTCTCTCTGTATCTCTTTCTCTCTGTGTCTCTGGCTCTCTCTCTCTCTGGAACTCTCTCTCCCTCTCTCTCTCTGTGTCTCTCTCTCTCTCTGTCTCTTTTCTCTCTGTTTCTCTCTCCCTCTTTCTCGCTCTCTGTCACTCTCTCTCTTTTGCTCTCTCACTCTGTCTCTTTCTCTCCTCTGTCTCTCTGTGTTTCTTTCTATTTCTTTCTCTTTCTGTCTCTCTCTCCCTGCCTCTCTCTCTGTCGCGTTCTCTCTGTGTCACTCTCTCACCCTGTCTCGTTCTCTCTCTCTCTCTGTTTCTCTCTCTATCTTTCTCACTTTGTCTCTCTTTCTCTCTCTCTCTCCCTCTGTCTTTTTCTCTTTCGCTTTCTCTCTCTCTCTCTCTTTCTCTGTTTCTCTTTCTATCTTTCTCTTTCTGTCTCTCTCTGTCATTCTCTCTATCGCTCTCTCACTCTGTCTCTTTCTCTCTCTCTGTTTCTCTTTCTCTCTCTCCCTCTGTCTTTTTATCTTTTTCTTTCTCTCTCTGTTTCTCTTTCTATCTCTTTCTATTTCTGTCTCTCTCTCTCTCCCCCTCTTTCTCCTCTCTCTCTGTTTCTCTTTCTCTCTCTCTCTCCCTCTGTCTTTTTCTCTTTTTCTTTCTCTCTCTGTTTCTCTTTCTATCTCTTTCTCTTTCTGTCTCTCTCTCTCCCCCTCTTTCTCCTCTCTCTCTGTTTCTCTTCCTGTCGCTCTCTCTGTCCCTTTCTCTCTATCGCTCTCTCACTCTGTCTCTTTCTCTCTCTCTTTTTCTTTCTATTTCTCTCTCTCTCTGTTTATCCCGTTCTCTCTCTCTCTCCCTCTGTCTTTTTCTCTTTTTCTTTCTCTCTCTCTCTGTTTCTCTTTCTATCTCTTTCTCTTTCTGTCTCTCTCTCTTCCTGTCTCTCTCTCTCCCTCTTTCTCTTTCTTCTCTCTCTCTCTCTCTCTGTTTCTCTTTCTATCTCTTTCTTTTCCTGTCTCTCTCTCCCTGTCTCTCTCTCTCCCCCTCTTTCTCTTTCTTCTCTCTCTCTCTGTTTCTCTTTCTATCTCTTTCTTTTCCTATCTCTCTCGCCCTGTCTCTCTCTCTCCCCCTCTTTCTCTTTCTTCTCCCTCTCTCTCTGTTTCTCTATCTCTCTCTCTCCCCCTCTTTCTCTTTCTTCTCTCTCTCTCGCTCTGTTTCTCTTTCTATCTCTTTCTTTTCCTGTCTCTCTCTCCCTGTCTCCCTGTCTCTCTCTCCCCCTCTTTCTCTTTCTTCTCTCTCTCTCTCTCCCCCTCTTTCTATCTCTTTCTTTTCCTGTCTCTCTCTCCCTTTCTCTCTCTCTCTATCGCTCTCTCACTCTGTCTCCTTCTCTCTCTCTTTTTCTTTCTATTTCTCTCTCTCTCTGTTTATCCCTTTCTCTCTCTCTCTCTCCCTCTGTCTTGTTCTTTTTTTCTTTCTCTCTCTGTTTCTCTTTCTATATCTCTCTCTCCCTGTCTCTCTCTCTCTCCCCCTCTTTCTTCTCTCTCTCTCTCCCTGTCTCTCTCCCCTCTTTCTCTTTCTTCTCTCTCTCTCTCCCTGTCTCTCTCTCTTTCCCCCTCTTTCTCTTTCTTCTCTCTCTCTCTCTCTCTCTCTCTCTCTGTTTCTCTTTCTATCTCTTTCTTTTCCTGTCTCTCCCTGTCTCTCTCTCTCCCCCTCTTTCTCTTTCTTTTCTCTCTCTCTGTTTCTCTTTCTACCTCTTTCTTTTCCTATCTCTCTCTCTCTCCCCCTCTCTCTTTCTTCTCTCTCTCTCTCTGTTTCTCTATCTCTCTCTCTCCCTCTTTCTCTTTCTTCTCTCTCTCTCTCTGTTTCTCTTTCTATCTCTTTCTTTTCCTGTCTCTCTCTCCCTGTCTCCCTGTCTCTCTCTCCCCCTCTTTCTCTTTCTTCTCTCTCTCTCTCCCCCCCTCTTTCTATCTCTTTCTTTTCCTGTCTCTCTCTCCCTTTCTCTCTCTCTCTATCGCTCCCTCACTCTGTCTCTTTCTCTCTCTTTTTCTTTCTATTTCTCTGTCTCTCTGTTTATCCCTTTCTCTCTCTCTCTCTCCCTCTGTCTTGTTCTTTTTTTCTTTCTCTCTCTGTTTCTCTTTCTATATCTCTCTCTCCCTGTCTCTCTCTCTCTCCCCCTCTTTCTTCTCTCTCTCTCTCCCTGTCTCTCTCTCTCTCCCCCTTTCTCTTTCTTCTCTCTCTCTCTCCCTGTCTCTCTCTCTCTCCCCCTCTTTCTCTTTCTTCTCTCTCTCTCCCTGTCCCTCTCTCTCTCCCCCTCTTTCTCTTTCTTCTCTCTCTCTCTCTCTCTCTCTCTCTCTCTCTGTTTCTCTTTCTATCTCTTTCTTTTCCTGTCTCTCTCTCTGTCCCTTTCTCTCTCTCTCTTTCTCCTTCCACACCATGCTCCTGGTGACCGCCCTGGCCCTGACCTCTCCACTTCCTGCCGTCAACAGGAAGGCTTCTGTTTCTGCTGAATTCCCCGTGAGGCCGGAGAGAGGGAGAGGGGGGCGGGGAGAGGGGGACGGGGAGAGGGGGCGGGGAGGGCCCTGTGAACAGCTGCAAGCTCTTCGGGAGTGCGCTGGGGACAGCGGGGGCGGGGAGGCCGGCTGGACTTGCCATTGACCGGCCTGCCCTGGCAGTGTCCCTTCAGTGACCTTCAACATCGGCCGACCTCTGACCCCGCCGTGCCCTCGGGATGACCCAGGCCAACTTACCCCCCTCCCGCCGCCGCCACGTCCTTCCCGTCTGTGTATCACATCCGCACATTGTTACGACAGGTTTATTGCCCCTATGTCACCACCCCTACACCCCCTTCAACTACCTGAGGCCAATTGGGGAAGCCAGGGGACTTTGCCCTCACCCCGGTATAGGGCTCTCAGTCAAACACCCCTCCCCAGTCTTTTAACAGTGATTCCCTCCACCGACACAAGGCATTCACGGCAGGGGCAGCGACAGAGCAATGGGGGATGGGCGTGCTGGCTGGCGAGGGGTTAAGTGGAGGCCCTCGGGGGAGAGCTGACAAGAGAGCGAGGGAAAGAGAGAGAGGGGACCAAGAGAGAAGGGGGTTAGAGGGAGAGGACTAAGAGAGAGAGAGGGTTAGAGAGAAAGTATTAGAGAGAGAGGGTTTCAATAGAGAGGGTTAGAGAGAGAGGGTGAAAGAGAGAGCTAAAGAGAGGGCAAGGGAAAGAGAGAGAGGGTGAGAGAGAGGGAGGGGTTAGAATCAGAGGGTTAGAGAGAGGGAACTAAGAGAGAAGGGGGTTAGATAGAGAGAGGACCAAGAGAGAGAGGGATTAGAGACAGGGGTTAGAGAGAGAGAGGACTGAGACAGAGAGGGGTTAGAGAGAGGGAGGATGAAGAGAGAGGGGTTAGTGTGAGAGATGACTAAGAAAGAGGGGTTAGAGAGAAAGAGCGGTTAGGGAGAGAGAGGGGTTAGAGAGAGGGGTTAGAGAGAGAGGACTAAGAGAGAGGGGTTAGAGAGGGAGAGGACTAAAAGAGAGAGAGGGGTTAGAGAGAGAGAGGACTAAGAGAGAGGTTAGGGAGAGAGAGGTCTAAGAGAGAGGGTTTAGAGAGAGAGAGAGTTCTAAGAGAGAGGACTAAGAGAGCGGTGTTAGTGAGAGGGATGAGAGAGAGGGGTTAGAGTGAGGGGTGGGGGAGAGAGGTCTAAGAGAGAGAGGTTAGAGAGAGAGAGTTCTAAGAAAGAGGACTAAGAGAGGGGTTAGTGAGAGAGAGGGGTTGGAGGGAGAGGACTAAGAGTGAGAGGGGTTAGAGAGAGAGGACTGAGAGAGGGGTTAGAGAGAGGGTTCAGAGGGAGAGAGTTCTAAGAGAGAGCGGTTAGAGAGACAGATGACTAAGAGAGAGGGGTTAGAGAGGGAGAACTAAGAAAGAGGGGTTAGAGAGAGGGGAGTTAAAGAGAGAGGGGTTAGGGAGAGAGGGGTTAGAGAGAGGGTTTAGAGGGAGAGAGTTCTAAGAGAGAGGGGTTAGAGAGAGAGATGACTAAGAAAGAGGGGTTAGAGAGAGGGGAGTTAAAGAGAGAGGGGTTAGTGAGAGAGGGGTTAGACAGAGAGTGGTTAGAGAGAGAAGTCGAAGAGAGGGTTCAGGGAGAAAGAGGACTAAGAGAGAGGGGTGAGAGAGAGCAGGGGATTAGAGAAAAGGGGGTTAGAGAGAGGGGTTAGAGAGACGGCTAGAGAGAGGGGTTAGAGAGTGAGGGTTTATAGAGATAGAGGACTAGATTAGATTAGATTAGAACATTACAGCGCAGTACAGGCCCTTCGGCCCTCGATGTTGCGCCGATCTGTGAAACCATCTGACCTACACTATTCCATTTTCATCCATGTGTCTATCCAATGTCCACTTAAATGCCCTTAAAGTTGGCGAATCTACTACTGCTGCAGGCAGGGCGTTCCACGCCCTTACTACTCTCTGAGTAAAGAAACTACCTCTCACATCTGTCCTATATCTATCACCCCTCAACTTGAAGCTATGTCCCCTCGTGTTTGCCATCACCATCCGAGGAAAAAGACGCTCATTATCCACCCTATCTAACCCTCTGATTATCTTATATGTCTCTATTAAGTCACCTCTCCTCCTCCTTCTCTCCAACGAGAACAACCTCAAGTCCCTCAGCCTTTCCTCGTAAGAACTTCCCTCCATACCAGGCAACATCCTAGTAAATCTCCTCTGCACCCTTTCCATAGCTTCCACATCCTTCCTATAATGCGGTGACCAGAACTGCACGCAATACTCCAGGTGCGGTCTCACCAGAGTTTTGTACAGCTGCAGCATGACCTCGTGGCTCCGAAACTCGACCCCCCTACTAATAAAAGCTAACACACCATATGCCTTCTTAACAGCCCTATTAACCTGGTTAGCAACCTTCAGGGATTTATGCACCTGGACACCAAGATCTCTCTGCTCATCTACACTACCAAGAATCTTCCCATTAGCCCAGTACTCTGCATTCCTGTTACTCCTTCCAAAGTGAATCACCTCACACTTTTCCGCATTAAACTCCATTTGCCATCTCTCAGCCCAGCTCTGCAGCCTATCTATGTCTCTCTGTACCCGACAACATCCTTCGGCACTATCCACAACTCCACCGACCTTCGTGTCATCTGCAAATTTACTAACCCACCCTTCTACACCCTCTTCCAGGTCAACTAAGAGAGAGGTGTTAGAGAGAGTGGTTAGAGAGAGAAGTCTAAGAGAGAGGGGTTAGGGAGAGAGAGGACAAAGAGAGAGGGGTTAGAGAGAGATGAAAGAGAGAGAGGGGTTAGGGAGAGAGGACTGAGGGAGAAGGGTTAGAGAGGGAGGTATTAGAGAGAGGGGTTAGAGAGAGAGAGGGATTAGAGGGAGGGATTAGAGGGAAGGGTTAGAGAGAGAGGGATTAGCGAGAGAGTTGTTAGAGAGAGAGGGTTATAGAGAGAGGGGTTAGAGAGGGGTTAGAGAGGGAGGACTAAGAGAGAGGGATTTGAGGGAGAGGGATTAGAGAGAGAGGACTGAGGGAGAGGGGTTAGGGAGAGAGAGGGGTTAGAGAGAGGGGTTAGAGAGAGAGGGATTAGAGAGAGAGGGGTTAGAGAGAGAGAGGACTGAGCGAGAGGGTTAGAGAGAGAGAGGGATTAGAGAGAGAGTTGTTAGAGAGAGAGGGTTATAGAGAGAGGGGTTAGAGAGAGAGGGGTTAGAGAGAGAGGGGTTAGAGAGAGAGAGGACTGAGAGAGAGGGGTTAGAGAGAGAGAGGACTAAGAGAGAGGGGTTAGAGAGAGAGCCGACTGAGCGAGAGGGTTAGAGAGAGAGGGATTAGAGAGAGGGATTAGAGAGAGAGGGGTTAGAGAGAGAGGGTTAGAGAGAGGGATTAGAGAGAGGGATTAGAGAGAGAGGGATTAGAGATAGAGGGTTAGAGAGAGGGATTAGAGAGAGGGATTAGAGAGAGAGGGATTAGAGATAGAGGGTTAGAGAGAGGGATTAGAGAGAGGGATTAGAGAGAGAGGGATTAGAGAGAGAGGGTTAGAGAGAGGGATTAGAGAGAGGGATTAGAGAGAGAGGGGTTAGAGAGAGAGGGTTAGAGAGAGGGATTAGAGAGAGGGATTAGAGAGAGAGGGATTAGAGATAGAGGGTTAGAGAGAGGGATTAGAGAGAGGGATTAGAGAGAGAGGGATTAGAGATAGAGGGTTAGAGAGAGGGATTAGAGAGAGGGATTAGAGAGAGAGGGTTAGAGAGAGAGGGGTTAGGGAGAGAGGGGTTAGAGAGAGAGCCGACTGAGCGAGAGGGTTAGAGAGAGAGGGATTAGAGAGAGGGATTAGAGAGAGAGGGGTTAGAGAGAGAGGGTTAGAGAGAGGGATTAGAGAGAGAGGGATTAGAGAGAGAGCCGACTGAGCGAGAGGGTTAGAGAGAGAGGGATTAGAGAGAGGGATTAGAGAGAGAGGGGTTAGAGAGAGAGGGTTAGAGAGAGGGATTAGAGAGAGAGGGATTAGAGAGAGAGGGATTAGAGACAGAGGGTTAGAGAGAGAGGGATTAGAGAGAGGGATTAGAGAAAGAGGGATTAGAGAGAGGGATTAGAGAGAGGGATAGAGAAAGAGCCGACTGAGAGAGAGGGTTAGAGAGAGAGCGATTAGAGAGAGGGATTAGAGAGAGAGCCGACTGAGAGAGAGGGATTAGAGAGAGAGGGATTAGAGAGAGGGATTAGAGAGAGAGGGATTAGAGAGAGAGGGTTAGAGAGAGAGGGAGTAGAGAGAGAGCCGACTGAGCGAGAGGGTTAGAGAGAGAGAGGGATTAGAGAGATGAATTAGAGAGAGAGGGATTAGAGATAGAGGGTTAGAGAGAGGGATTAGAGAGAGGGATTAGAGAGAGAGGGATTAGAGACAGAGGGTTAGAGAGAGAGGGATTAGAGAGAGGGATTAGAGAAAGAGGGATTAGAGAGAGGGATTAGAGAGAGGGATAGAGAAAGAGCCGACTGAGAGAGAGGGTTAGAGAGAGAGCGATTAGAGAGAGGGATTAGAGAGAGAGCCGACTGAGAGAGAGGGATTAGAGAGAGAGGGATTAGAGAGAGGGATTAGAGAGAAAGCCGACTGAGAGAGAGGGTTAGAGAGAGAGGGATTAGAGAGGGATTAGAGAGAGAGCCGACTGAGAGAGAGGGATTAGAGAGAGAGTTGTTAGAGAGAGGTGTTAGAGAGAAAACCGACTGAGAGAGAGTTGTTAAAGACGGAGAGATTATAGAGAGAGCTGACTGAGAGAGAGCGTTAGAGAGAGAGGGATTAGAGAGAGGGATTAGAGAGAGACTCGACTGAGAGAGAGGGATTAGGGAGAGAGTTGTTAGAGAGAGGGGTTAGAGAGAAAGCCGACTGAGAGAGAGGGATTAGAGAGAGAGTTGTTCGAGAGAGGGGTTAGAGAGAAAGCCGACTGAGAGAGAGTAAGAGAGAGAGGGATTGGAGAGAGGGGTAAGAGACAGAGGGGTTTGAGTGAGAGGGGTAAGAGACAGAGGGGTTAGAGAGAGAGGATTAGAGAGAGAGGGATTAGAGAGAGAGTTGGTAGAGAGAGAGGGATTAGAGAGAGAGTTGGTAGAGAGAGAGAGGTTAGAGAGAGAGCCGACTGAGGGAGAGTTATTAGAGAGAGGGATTAGAGAGAGGGATTAGAGAGAGAGCAGACTGAGAGAGAGGGTTAGAGAGAGAGGGATTAGAGAGAGAGGGTTAGAGAGAGAGAGGGGTAAGAGACAGAGGGGTTAGAGAGAGAGGGGGATTAGGGAGAAGTTGTTAGACAGGGTTAGAGAGAGAGAGGGGTTAGAGAGAGAGGGGTTAGAAATAGGGGTTAGAGAGAGAGAGTTCTAAGAGAGAGGGGTTAGAGAGAGAGATGACTAAGAGAGAGGGGATAGAGAGGGAGAACTAAGAGAGAGGCGTTAGAGAGAGAGGATTAATAGAGAGGTGTTAGAGAGGGAGAGGACTAAGAGAGAGAGGGGTTAGAGAGAGAGAGGACTGTGTGGGGGGGGTTAGAGAGAGGGAGGACTAAGAGAGGGGTTAGGGAGAGAGAGGTCTAAGAGAGAGGGTTTAGAGAGAGAGAGTTCTAAGAGAGAGGACTAAGAGAGCGGTGTTAGAGAGAGGGGGGTTAGAGCGAGAGGGATTAGAGAGAGGGGTTAGAGTGAGGGGTGGGAGAGAGAGGTCTAAGAGAGAGGGGTTAGAGTGAGGGGTGGGAGAGAGAGGTCTAAGAGAGGGGTTAGAGAGAGAGAGTTCTAAGAAAGAGGACTAAGAGAGAGGTTAGTGAGAGAGAGGGGTTAGAGAGAGAGAGTTCTAACAAAGAGGACTAAGAGAGGGGTTAGTGAGAGAGAGGGGTTAGAGGGAGAGGACTAAGACTGAGAGGGGTTAGAGAGAGAGGACTGAGAGAGAGGGTTTAGAGGGAGAGAGTTCTAAGAGAGAGGGTTTAGGGAGAAAGAGGACTAAGAGAGAGGGTGAGAGAAAGAAGGGGATTAGAGAAAAGGGGGTTAGAGAGAGGGGTTAGAGAGACGGCTAGAGAGAGGGGTTAGAGAGAGAGGGTTTAGAGAGAGAGAGGACTAAGAGAGAGGTGTTAGAGAGAGTGGTTAGAGAGAGAAGTCAAAGAGAGAGGGGTTAGGGAGAGAGAGGACTAAGAGAGAGGGGTTAGAGAGAGATGACAGAGAGAGGGGTTAGGGAGAGAGGACTGAGAGAGAGGGGTTAGAGAGAGAGGTATTAGAGAGAGGGGTTAGAGAGAGAGAGGGATTAGAGGGAGGGATTAGAGGAAAGGGTTAGAGAGAGAGGGATAAGAGAGAGAGTTGTTAGAGAGACAGGTATTAGAGAGAGGGGTTAGAGAGAGAGAGGGATTAGAGGGAGGGATTAGAGGGAAGGGTTAGAGAGAGAGGGATTAGAGAGAGAGTTGTTCGAGAGAGAGGGTTATAGAGAGAGGGGTTAGAGAGGGGTTAGAGAGAGAGGACTAAGAGAGAGGGATTTGAGGGAGAGGGATTAGAGAGAGAGAGGACTGAGGGAGAGGGGTTAGGTAGAGAGAGGGGTTAGAGAGAGGGGTTAGAGAGAGAGGGATTAGAGAGAGGGGTTAGAGAGAGAGGGGTTAGAGAGAGAGAGGACTGAGCGAGAGGGTAAGAGAGAGAGGGATTAGAGAGAGAGTTGTTAGAGAGAGAGGATTAGAGAGAGGGGTTAGAGAGAGAGGGATTAGAGAGAGGGGTTAGAGAGAGAGGGGTTAGAGAGAGAGAGGACTGAGCGAGAGGGTAAGAGAGAGAGGGATTAGAGAGAGAGTTGTTAGAGAGAGAGGGTTAGAGAGAGGGGTTAGAGAGAGAGGGGTTAGAGAGAGGGGTTAGAGAGAGAGAGGTTAGAGAGAGAGAGGGGTTAGAGAGAGAGAGGACTAAGAGAGAGGGGTTATAGAGAGAGCCGAATGAGCGAGAGGGTTAGAGAGAGAGCCGACTGAGAGAGAGTTGTTAGAGAGAGAGGGGTTAGAGAGAGAGCCGTCTGAGAGAGAGGGTTAGAGAGAGAGGGATTAGAGAGAGAGGGATTAGAGAGAGGGATTACAGAGAGAGCCGACTGAGAGAGAGTTGCTAGAGAGAGAGGGGTTAGAGAGAGGGTTAGAGAGAGAGGGTTAGAGAGAGAGGGTTAGAGAGAGAGGGTTAGAGAGAGAGGGATTAGAGAGAGTGTTAGAGAGAGAGGGTTAGAGAGAGAGCTAACTGAGAGAGAGGGTTAGAGAGAGAGGGATTAGAGAGAGGGATTAGAGAAAGAGGGATTAGAGAGAGAGGGATTAGAGAGAGAGGGATTAGAGATAGAGGGATTAGAGAGAGGGATTAGAGAGAGAGGGATTAGAGAGAGGGATTAGAGAGAGAGGGATTAGAGAGAGAGGGATTAGAGAGAGGGATTAGAGATAGAGGGATTAGAGAGAGGGATTAGAGATAGAGGGATTAGAGAGAGGGATTAGAGAGAGAGGGATTAGAGAGAGGGATTAGAGAAAGAGGGATTAGAGAGAGAGGGATTAGAGAGAGGGATTAGAGATAGAGGGATTAGAGAGAGGGATTAGAGAGAGAGGGATTAGAGAGAGGGATTAGAGAGAGAGGGATTAGAGAGAGAGGGATTAGAGAGTGGGATTAGAGAGAGAGGGATTAGAGAGAGGGATTAGAGAGAGAGGGATTAGAGAGAGGGATTAGAGAGAGAGGGATTAGAGAGAGAGGGATTAGAGAGTGGGATTAGAGAAAGAGCCGACTGAGAGAGAGGGTTAGAGAGAGAGCGATTAGAGAGTGGGATTAGAGAGGGAGCCGACTGAGAGAGAGGGTTAGAGAGAGAGGGATTAGAGAGAGGGATTAGAGAGAGGGGGGATTGAGAGAGGGGGATTAGAGAGAGGGATTAGAGAAAGAGCCGACTGAGAGAGAGGGTTAGAGAGAGAGCGATTAGAGAGCGGGATTAGAGAGAGAGCCGACTGAGAGAGAGGGATTAGAGAGAGAGTTGGTAGAGAGAGAGGGATTAGAGAGAGAGTTGGTAGAGAGAGAGGGATTAGAGAGAGAGCTGACTGAGAGAGAGGGTTTGAGAGAGAGGGATTAGAGAGAGAGCCAACTGAGGGAGAGGGTTAGAGAGAGAGGGATTAGAGAGAGAGGGTTAGAGAGAGAGGGGTAAGAGACAGAGGGGTTAGAGAGAGAGGATTAGAGAGAGAGGGATTAGAGAGAGAGTTGGTAGAGAGAGAGGGATTAGAGAGAGAGCCGACTGAGAGAGAGGATTTGAGAGAGAGGGATTAGGGAGAGAGCCGACTGAGGGAGAGTTATTAGAGAGAGGGATTAGAGAGAGGGTTAGAGAGAGGGGTTACAGAGAGAGCCGACTGAGAGAGAGTTGCTAGAGAGAGAGGGGTTAGAGAGAGGGTTAGAGAGAGAGGGTTAGAGAGAGAGGGTTAGAGAGAGAGGGATTAGAGAGAGTGTTAGAGAGAGAGGGTTAGAGAGAGAGCTGACTGAGAGAGAGGGTTAGAGAGAGAGGGATTAGAGAGAGGGATTAGAGAGAGAGGGATTAGAGAGAGAGGGTTAGAGAGAGAGGGATTAGAGAAAGAGGGATTAGAGAGAGAGTGTTAGAGAGAGAGGGTTAGAGAGAGAGCTGACTGAGAGAGAGGGTTAGAGAGAGAGGGATTAGAGAGAGGGATTAGAGAGAGAGGGATTAGAGAGAGAGGGTTAGAGAGAGAGGGATTAGAGAAAGAGGGATTAGAGAGAGGGATTAGAGAAAGAGCTGACTGAGAGAGAGGGTTAGAGAGAGAGCGATTAGAGAGTGGGATTAGAGAGAGAGCCGACTGAGAGAGAGGGATTAGAGAGAGAGGGATTAGAGAGAGCCAACTGAGGGAGAGGGTTAGAGAGAGAGGGATTAGAGAGAGAGGGTTAGAGAGAGAGGGGTAAGAGACAGAGGGGTTAGAGAGAGAGGATTAGAGAGAGAGGGATTAGAGAGAGGGATTAGAGAGAGAGGGATTAGAGAAAGAGGGATTAGAGAGAGGGATTAGAGAAAGAGCCGACTGAGAGAGAGGGTTAGAGACAGAGCGATTAGAGAGCGGGATTAGAGAGAGAGCCGACTGAGAGAGAGGGTTAGAGAGAGAGGGATTAGAGAGAGGGATTAGAGAGAGAGGGATTGAGAGAGGGGGATTAGAGAGAGGGATTAGAGAAAGAGCCGACTGAGAGAGAGGGTTAGAGAGAGAGCGATTAGAGAGCGGGATTAGAGAGAGAGCCGACTGAGAGAGAGGGTTAGAGAGAGAGCGATTAGAGAGCGGGATTAGAGAGAGAGCCGACTGAGAGAGAGGGATTAGAGAGAGAGTTGGTAGAGAGAGGGATTAGAGAGAGAGTTGGTAGAGAGAGGGATTAGAGAGAGAGCTGACTGAGAGAGAGGGTTTGAGAGAGAGGGATTAGAGAGAGAGCCAACTGAGGGAGAGGGTTAGAGAGAGAGGGATTAGAGAGAGAGGGTTAGAGAGAGAGGGGTAAGAGACAGAGGGGTTTGAGAGTGTGGGGTAAGAGACAGAGGGGTTAGAGAGAGAGGATTAGAGAGAGAGGGATTAGAGAAAGAGTTGGTAGAGAGAGAGGGATTAGAGAGAGAGTTGGTAGAGAGAGAGGGATTAGAGAGAGAGCCGACTGAGAGAGAGGGTTTGAGAGAGAGGGATTAGGGAGAGAGCCGACTGAGGGAGAGTTATTAGAGAGAGGGATTAGAGAGAGGGATTAGAGAGAGAGCCGACTGAGAGAGAGGGTTAGAGAGAGAGGGATTAGAGAGGGATTAGAGAGAGAGCCGACTGAGAGAGAGGGATTAGAGAGAGAGTTGTTAGAGAGAGGGGTTAGAGAGAAAGCCGACTGAGAGAGAGTTGCTAGAGAGAGAGGGATTAGAGAGCGAGCCGACTGAGAGAGAGCGTTAGAGAGAGAGGGATTAGAGAGAGGGATTAGAGAGAGACTCGACTGAGAGAGAGGGATTAGAGAGAGAGTTGTTAGAGAGAGGGGCTATAGAGGAAGCCGACTGAGAGAGAGTTAGAGAGAGAGGGATTAGAGAGAGGGGTAAGAGACAGAGGGGTTTGAGAGAGAGGGGTAAGAGACAGAGGGGTTAGAGAGAGAGGGATTAGAGAGAGAGTTGGTAGAGAGAGAGGGATTAGAGAGAGAGTTGGTAGAGAGAGAGGGATTAGAGAGAGAGCCGACTAAGAGAGAGGGTTAGAGAGAGAGGGATTAGAGAGAGAGTGTTAGAGAGAGAGGGGGTAAGAGACAGAGGGGTTCGAGAGAGAGGGGGATTAGAGAGAAGTTGTTAGAGAGAGAGGGGTTAGAGAGAGAGAGGGGTTAGAGAGAGAGTGGTTAGAGAGAGAGGTTAGAGAGAGAGAGTTCTAAGAGAGAGGGGTTAGAGAGAGATGACTAAGAGAGAGGGGATAGAGAGGGAGAACTAAGAGAGAGGGGTTAGAGAGAGAGGACTAAGAGAGAGGGGTTAGAGAGGGAGAGGACTAAGAGAGAGGGTTTAGAGAGAGAGAGTTCTAAGAGAGAGGACTAAGAGAGCGGTGTTAGAGAGAGGGGGGTTAGAGCGAGAAGGATTAGAGAGAGGGGTTAGAGTGAGGGGTGGGAGAGAGAGGTCTAAGAGAGAGGGGTTAGAGTGAGGGGTGGGAGAGAGAGGTCTAAGAGAGGGGTTAGAGAGAGAGAGTTCTAAGAAAGAGGACTAAGGGAGTGGTTAGTGAGAGAGAGAGGGGTTAGAGAGAGAGAGTTCTAAGAAAGAGGACTAAAAGAGGGGTTAGTGAGAGAGAGGGGTTAGAGGGAGACGACTAAGAGTGAGAGGGGTTAGAGAGAGAGGACTGACAGAGAGGGTTTAGAAGGAGAGAGTTCTAAGAGAGAGGTCTAAGAGAGAGGGGTTAGAGAGAGAGATGACTAAGAGAGAGGGGTAAGAGAGAGGGGTGTTAAAGAGAGAGGGGTAAGAGAGAGAGGGGTTAGACAGAGAGTGGTTAGAGAGAGAAGTCTAAGAGAGACGGTTTAGAGAGAGAGAGGACTAAGAGAGAGTGGTTAGAGAGAGTGGTTAGAGAGAGAAGTCTAAGAGAGACGGGTTAGGGAGAGAGAGGACTAAGAGAGAGGGGTTAGAGAGAGATGACAGAGAGAGGGGTTAGGGAGAGAGGACTGACAGAGAGGGGTTAGAGAGAGAGGTATTAGAGAGAGGGGTTAGAGAGAGAGAGGGATTAGAGGGAGGGATTAGAGGAAAGGGTTAGAGAGAGAGGGATTAGAGAGAGAGAGTTGTTAGAGAGAGAGGTATTAGAGAGAGGGGTTAGAGAGAGAGAGGGATTAGAGGGAGGGATTAGAGGGAAGGGTTATAGAGAGAGGGGTTAGAGAGGGGTTAGAGAGAGAGGACTAAGAGAGAGAGGACTAAGAGAGAGGGGTTAGAGAGAGAGCCTACTTAGCGAGAGGGTTAGAGAGAGAGAGGGATTAGAGAGAGGGATTAGAGAGAGAGGGGTTAGAGAGAGAGGAATTAGAGAGAGAGTTGTTAGAGAGAGAGGGTTAGGGAGAGAGAGGGTTAGAGAGAGGGGTTAGAGAGAGAGGGATTAGAGAGAGGGGTTAGAGAGAGAGGGGTTAGAGAGAGAGGACTAAGAGAGAGGGGTTAGAGAGAGCGCCGACTGAGTGAGAGGGTTAGAGAGAGAGAGGGATTAGAGAGAGAGTTGTTAGAGAGAGAGGGGTTAGAGAGAGAGGGGTTAGAGAGAGAGGAATTAGAGAGAGAGTTGTTAGAGAGAGAGGGTTATAGAGAGAGGGGTTAGAGAGAGAGGGGTTAGAGAGAGGGGTTAGAGAGAGGGGTTAGAGAGAGAGGCGTTAGAGAGAGAGAGGACAAAGAGAGAGGGGTTAGAGAGAGAGAGGACTAAGAGAGAGGGGTTAGAGAGAGAGGGGTTAGAGAGAGGGGTTAGAGAGAGGGGTTAGAGAGAGAGGCGTTAGAGAGAGAGAGGACTAAGAGAGAGGGGTTAGAGAGAGAGAGGACTAAGAGAGAGGGGTTAGAGAGAGAGGGATTGAGAGAGAGGGATTAGAGAGAGGGATTAGAGAAAGAGCCGACTGAGAGAGAGGGTTAGAGAGAGAGCGATTAGAGAGTGGGATTGGAGAGAGAGCCGACTGAGAGAGAGGGTTAGAGAGAGAGGGAATAGAGAGAGGGATTAGAGAGAGAGGGATTGAGAGAGAGGGATTAGAGAGAGGGATTAGAGAAAGAGCCGACTGAGAGAGAGGGTTAGAGAGAGAGCGATTAGAGAGCGGGATTAGAGAGAAAGCCGACTGAGAGAGAGGGATTAGAGAGAGAGTTGGTAGAGAGAGAGGGATTAGAGAGAGAGTTGGTAGAGAGAGAGGGATTAGAGAGAGAGCTGACTGAGAGAGAGGGTTTGAGAGAGAGGGATTAGAGAGAGAGCCAACTGAGGGAGAGGGTTAGAGAGAGAGGGATTAGAGAGAGAGGGTTAGAGAGAGAGGGGTAAGAGACAGAGGGGTTTGAGAGTGTGGGGTAAGAGACAGAGGGGTTAGAGAGAGAGGATTAGAGAGAGAGGGATTAGAGAGAGAGTTGGTAGAGAGAGAGGGATTAGAGAGAGAGTTGGTAGAGAGAGAGGGATTAGAGAGAGAGCCGACTGAGAGAGAGGGTTTGAGAGAGAGGGATTAGGGAGAGAGCCGACTGAGGGAGAGTTATTAGAGAGAGGGATTAGAGAGAGGGATTAGAGAGAGAGCCGACTGAGAGAGAGGGTTAGAGAGAGAGGGATTAGAGAGGGATTAGAGAGAGAGCCGACTGAGAGAGAGGGATTAGAGAGAGAGTTGTTAGAGAGAGGGGTTAGAGAGAAAGCCGACTGAGAGAGAGTTGTTAGAGAGAGAGGGATTAGAGAGAGAGCCGACTGAGAGAGAGCGTTAGAGAGAGAGGGATTAGAGAGAGGGATTAGAGAGAGACTCGACTGAGAGAGAGGGATTAGAGAGAGAGTTGTTAGAGAGAGGGGCTATAGAGAAAGCCGACTGAGAGAGAGTTAGAGAGAGAGGGATTAGAGAGAGGGGTAAGAGACAGAGGGGTTTGAGAGAGGGGTAAGAGACAGAGGGGTTAGAGAGAGAGGGATTAGAGAGAGTTGGTAGAGAGAGAGGGATTAGAGAGAGAGTTGGTAGAGAGAGAGGGATTAGAGAGAGAGCCGACTAAGAGAGAGGGTTAGAGAGAGAGGGATTAGAGAGAGAGTGTTAGAGAGAGAGGGGGGTAAGAGACAGAGGGGTTCGAGAGAGAGGGGGATTGAGAGAGAGGTTAGAGAGAGAGAGTTCTAAGAGAGAGGGGTTAGAGAGAGAGATGACTAAGAGAGAGGGGATAGAGAGGGAGAACTAAGAGAGAGGGGTTAGAGAGAGAGGACTAAGAGAGAGGGGTTAGAGAGAGGGGAGTTAAAGAGAGAGGGGTTAGAGAGAGAGGGGTTAGACAGAGAGTGGTTAGAGAGAGAAGTCTAAGAGAGAGGGTTTTGGGAGAAAGAGGACTAAGAGAGAGGGGTGAGAGAGAGGGTTTAGAGAGAGAGAGGACTAAGAGAGAGGTGTTAGAGAGAGTGGTTAGAGAGAGAAGTCTAAGAGAGACGGGTTAGGGAGAGAGAGGACTAAGAGAGAGGGGTTAGAGAGAGATGACAGAGAGAGGGGTTAGGGAGAGAGGACTGAGAGAGAGGGGTTAGAGAGAGAGGTATTAGAGAGAGGGGTTAGAGAGAGAGAGGGATTAGAGGGAGGGATTAGAGGAAAGGGTTAGAGAGAGAGGGATTAGAGAGAGAGTTGTTAGAGAGAGAGGTATTAGAGAGAGGGGTTAGAGAGAGAGAGGGATTAGAGGGAGGGATTAGAGGGAAGGGTTAGAGAGAGAGGGATTAGAGAGAGAGTTGTTCGAAAGAGAGGGTTATAGAGAGAGGGGTTAGAGAGGGGTTAGAGAGAGAGGACTAAGAGAGAGGGATTTGAGGGAGAGGGATTAGAGAGAGAGAGGACTGAGGGAGAGGGGTTAGGGAGAGAGAGGGTTAGAGAGAGGGGTTAGAGAGAGAGGGATTAGAGAGAGGGGTTAGAGAGAGAGGAGTTAGAGAGAGAGGACTAAGAGAGAGGGGTTAGAGAGAGAGCCGACTGAGTGAGAGGGTTAGAGAGAGAGAGGGATTAGAGAGAGAGTTGTTAGAGAGAGAGGGGTTAGAGAGAGAGGAATTAGAGAGAGAGTTGTTAGAGAGAGAGGGTTATAGAGAGAGGGGTTAGAGAGAGAGGGGTTAGAGAGAGAGGGTTATAGAGAGAGGGGTTAGAGAGAGAGGGGTTAGAGAGAGGGGTTAGAGAGAGGGGTTAGAGAGAGAGGCGTTAGAGAGAGAGGGGACTAAGAGAGAGGGGTTAGAGAGAGAGAGGGATTAGAGAGAGAGTTGTTAGAGAGAGAGGGGTTAGAGAGAGAGGGTTATAGAGAGAGGGGTTAGAGAGAGAGGGGTTAGAGAGAGGGGTTAGAGAGAGAGGGGTTAGAGAGAGAGGGGTTAGAGAGAGGGGTTAGAGAGAGGGGTTAGAGAGAGGGGTTAGAGAGAGAGGCGTTAGAGAGAGAGGGGACTAAGAGAGAGGGGTTAGAGAGAGAGAGGACTAAGAGAGAGGGGTTAGAGAGAGAGAGGACTAAGAGAGAGGGGTTAGAGAGAGAGGACTAAGAGAGAGGGGTTAGAGAGAGAGGACTAAGAGAGAGGGGTTAGAGAGAGAGCCTACTGAGCGAGAGGGTTAGAGAGAGAGAGGGATTAGAGAGAGAGAGGACTAAGAGAGAGGGGTTAGAGAGAGAGGGGACTAAGAGAGAGGGGTTAGAGAGAGAGAGGACTAAGAGAGAGGGGTTAGAGAGAGAGAGGGATTAGAGAGAGAGTTGTTCGAGAGAGAGGGGTTAGAGAGAGCGCCGACTGAGAGAGTTGCTGGAGAGAGAGGGGTTAGAGAGAGAGGGATTAGAGAGAGGGTTAGAGAGAGGGGTTACAGAGAGAGTTGTTAGAGAGAGAGGGTTATAGAGAGAGGGGTTAGAGAGAGAGGGGTTAGAGAGAGAGAGGACTTAGAGAGAGGGGTTAGAGAGAGAGCCGACTGAGCGAGAGGGTTAGAGAGAGAGAGGGATTAGAGAGAGTTGTTAGAGAGAGAGGGGGTAGAGAGAGAGTTGTTAGAGAGAGAGGGTTATAGAGAGAGGGGTTAGAGAGAGGGGTTAGAGAGAGGGGTTAGAGAGAGAGGCGTTAGAGAGAGAGAGGACTAAGAGAGAGGGGTTAGAGAGAGAGAGGGATTAGAGAGAGAGAGGACTAAGAGAGAGGGGTTAGAGAGAGAGGGGACTAAGAGAGAGGGGTTAGAGAGAGAGAGGACTAAGAGAGAGGGGTTAGAGAGAGAGAGGACTAAGAGAGAGGGGTTAGAGAGAGAGCCGACTGAGCGAGAGGGTTAGAGAGAGAGAGGGATTAGAGAGAGTTGTTAGAGAGAGAGGGTTATAGAGAGAGGGGTTAGAGAGAGAGGGGTTAGAGAGAGGGGTTAGAGAGAAAGGGGTTAGAGAGAGAAAGGACTAAGAGAGAGGCGTTAGAGAGAGAGAGGACTAAGAGAGAGGGGTTAGAGAGAGAGAGGACTAAGAGAGAGGGGTTAGAGAGAGAGCCGACTGAGCGAGAGGGTTAGAGAGAGAGAGGGATTAGAGAGAGTTGTTAGAGAGAGAGGGTTATAGAGAGAGGGGTTAGAGAGAGAGGGGTTAGAGAGAGGGGTTAGAGAGAAATGGGTTAGAGAGAGAAAGGACTAAGAGAGAGGGGTTAGAGAGAGAGGACTAAGAGAGAGGGGTTAGAGAGAGAGCCGACTGAGCGAGAGAGTTAGAGAGAGAGAGGGATTAGAGAGAGAGTTGTTAGAGAGAGAGGGGTTAGAGAGAGAGCCGACTGAGAGAGAGTTGCTAGAGAGAGAGGGGTTAGAGAGAGAGGGATTAGAGAGAGCGTTAGAGAGAGGGGTTACAGAGAGAGCCGACTGAGAGAGAGTTGCTCGAGAGAGAGGGGTTAGAGAGAGAGGGATTAGAGAGAGAAAGGACTGAGAGAGAGGGGTTAGAGAGAGAGGACTAAGAGAGAGGTGTTAGAGAGAGAGCCGACTGAGAGAGAGGGTTAGAGAGGGTTAGAGAGAGAGGGTTTAGAGAGAGAGGGTTAGAGAGAGAGGGTTAGAGAGAGAGGGGTAAGAGACAGAGGGGTTAGAGAGAGAGGGTTGTAGAGAGAGGGGTTAGAGAGAGAGGGGTAAGAGACAGAGGGGTTAGAGAGAGAACATATGAACTAGGAGCAGGTGTAGGCTATTCAGCCCCTCGAGCCTGCTCGGCCATTCTGTAAGATTATTGCTGATCTGTTTCTGGACTTCACTTTCCTGCCGACTCCTGATATCCTTTGACTCCCTTGTTTGTCAAGAATCTGTCTACCTCTGCCTTAAAAATATTCAATGACACTGCCTCCACTGCTCTCCGGGGAAGAGAGTTCCACAGACTCACAACCCTCTGAGAGAAAAAAATGCTCCTCTTCTCTGTCTTAAACAGGAGACGCCTTATTTTTAAACTGTCCTCCATAGTTATAGTCTTTCCCACAAGGGGAATCATCCTTTCCACATCCACCCTGTCAAGTCCTCTAGGATCTTAAATGTTTCAATAAGATCACAAATAAGACAGAAAGAGAGAAATAGAGAGAAAGACAGACAGAGAGAGAGAGAGACAGAGAACCAGAGGGAGAGAAACAGAGACAGAGAGAGGGAAGGGGGGATTAGTGAGAGGGGTGACAGAAAGAGGGAAAGAGAGAGAGAGAGGAAAGAGAGAGGGGTTAGAAGCGAGAGAGGGAGGGGGACAGAGAGGAGGAAAGAGAGAAAGAAAGAGAGAGGGAAAGAGAGAGAGAAAGAGAAAGACAGAGAAAGAGAGGGGGGAAGACGAGGGATAGAGAGAGGGAAAGAGAGAGAAGATGGAGAGGGGGAGAGGGAAAGAGAAAGGAAATAGTGAGAGGAAAAGAGAGAGAGAGGTTAGGGGAGAGAGAAGGGTGAGAGAGATTGGAGAGAGAGGGGGTTGAGAGAGATTGGTAGAGAGAGAGGAATGAGAGAGATTGGGGAGAGAGAGAGGCATGAGAGAGATTGGTGAGAGAGAGAGAGTGGGATGAGAGAGATTGGGAGAGAGAGAGATGGATGAGAGAAATTGGGGAGAGAGAGAGAGGGATGAGAGAGAGTGGGGGGAATAGAGGGGTTAGAGAGATTGGGGAAGAGAGAGGGATGAAAGAGATTGGGGAGAGAGAGAGGGATGAGAGGGATTGGGAGAGAGAGTGGGGTGAGAGAGATTGGGGTGAGAGAGAGGGATGAGACTGGGGGGAGAGAGAGGGATGAGAGAGATTGGAGAGAGGGATGAGAGGGATTGTGAGAGAGAGTGGGGTAAGAGTGATTGGGGAGAGAGAGGGATGATAGAGATTAGGGAGGGAGAGGGGGGGGTGAGAGAGATGGGGGAGAGAGAGGGATGAGAGAGATTGGCAGAGAGAGAGGGATGAGAGAGGTGGGGAGAGAGGGATGAGAGAGATTGGGGAGAGAGAGAGAGGGATGAGAGAGATAGGGGAGAGAGAGAGGGATGAGAGAGATTACCAGAGAGAGTGAGGGATGAGAGAGATTGGGGAGAGAGAGAGGGATGAGAGGGATTGGGAGTGAGAGAGAGGGGGTGAGAGAGATTGGGGAGAGAGAGGGATGATAGAGATTAGGGAGGGAGAGGGGGGTGAGAGAGATGGGGAGAGAGAGAGGGATGAGAGAGATTAGCAGAGAGAGGGGGATGAGAGAGATTGGGGAGAGGGAGAGGGATTGGGGAGAGAGAGAGGGATGAGAGGGATTGGGAGAGAGAGAGGGATGAGAGAGATTGGGGAGAGGGAGAGGGATGAGAGGGATTGGGGAGAGAGAGAGGGATGACAGGGATTGGGGAGAGAGAGAAGGATGAGAGGGATTGGGAGAGAGAGAGGGGGTGAGAGAGATTGGGGAGAGAGAGGGATGATAGAGATTAGGGAGGGAGAGGGGGGTGAGAGAGATGGGGGAGAGAGAGAGGGATGAGAGAGATTGGGGAGAGAGAGGGATGATAGAGATTAGGGAGGGAGAGGGGGTGAGAGAGATGGGGAGAGAGAGAGGGATGAGAGAGATTGGCAGAGAAAGAGAGGGATGAGAGAGACTGGGGAGGGAGAGGGATGTGAGAGATTAGGGAGGGAGAGGGGGTGTGTGAGATTGGCAGAGAGAGAGGGGGATGAGAGAGATGGGGGAGAGAGAAAGGGATGAGAGAGATTGGCGGAGAGGGATGATAGAGATTAGGGGGGGGGGTGAGAGATTGGCGGAGTGAGAGGGATGAGAGAGATTGGGGAGAGAGAGAGGGATGAGAGAGATAGGGGAGAGAGAGAGGGATGAGAGAGATTGGCAGAGAGAGAGAGAGAGGGATGAGAGAGATTGGGGAGAGAGAGAGGGATGAGAGGGATTGGGAGAGAGAGATTGGGGAGAGAGGGATGATAGAGATTAGGGAGGGAGAGGTTGGTGAGAGAGATGGGGGAGAGAGAGAGGGATGAGAGAGATTGGGGGCAGAGAGAGGGATAATAGAGGTTAGGGAGGGAGAGGGGGGTGAGAGAGATGGGGGAGAGAGAGAGAGGGATGCGAGAGATTGGCAGAGAGAGAGGGGGATGAGAGAGATGGGGGAGAGAGAGATTGGGAAGAGAGTGTGAGGGATGGGAGAGATTGGCGGAGAGAGAGAGGAATGAGAGAGATTAGGGAGGGAGAGGGGGTGAGAAAGATTGGCAGAGAGGGATGAGAGAGAGGGATGAGAGAGATTGGGGAGAGAGAGGGATGAGAGAGATTGGGAGAGAGAGGGATGAGAGAGATTGGTGGAGAGAGAGGGATGAGAGAGATTGGGCAGAGAGAGCAATGAGAGAGATTGGGGTGAGAGAGGGATGAGAGAGATTGGGAGAGAGAGGGATGAGAGAGATTGGTGGAGAGAGGGATGAGAGAGATTGGGAGAGAGAGGGATGAGAGAGATTGGGGAGAGAGAGAGAGGGATGAGAGAGATTGGGGAGAGAGAGGGATGAGAGAGATTGGTGGAGAGAGGGATGAGAGAGATTGGTGGAGAGAGGGATGAGAGAGATTGGGGAGGGAGAGGGATGAGAGAGATTGGGGAGAGAGAGAGGGATGAGAGAGATTGGGCAGAGAGAGCAATGAGAGAGATTGGGGTGAGAGAGGGATGAGAGAGATTGGGGAGAGAGAGGGATGAGAGAGATTGGCAGAGAGAGGGATGAGAGAGATTGGTGGAGTGAGGGATGAGAGAGATTGGCAGAGAGCGAGAGGGATGAGAGAGACTGGGGAGAGAGCAATGAGAGAGATTGGGGAGGGAGAGGGATGAGAGAGATTGGGGAGAGAGAGAGGGATGAGAGAGATTGGGCAGAGAGAGCAATGAGAGAGATTGGGGTGAGAGAGGGATGAGAGAGATTGGGGTGAGAGAGGGATGAGAGAGATTGGGGAGAGAGAGGGATGAGAGAGATTGGTGGATAGAGGGATGAGAGAGATTGGGGTGAGAGAGGGATGAGAGAGATTGGGGTGAGAGAGGGATGAGAGAGATTGGGGAGAGAGAGGGATGAGAGAGATTGGTGGATAGAGGGATGAGAGAGATTGGGGAGAGAGAGGGATGAGAGAGATTGGGGAGAGAGAGGGATGAGAGAGATTGGTGGAGAGAGGGATGAGAGAGATTGGGGTGAGAGAGGGATGAAAGAGATTGGCAGAGAGCGAGAGGGATGAGAGAGACTGGGGAGAGAGGGATGAGAGAGATTGGGAGAGAGAGGGATGAGAGAGATTGGGGAGAGAGAGGGATGAGAGAGATTGGTGGAGAGAGGGATGAGAGAGATTGGGGAGAGAGGGATGAGAGAGATTGGGGAGAGAGAGGGATGAGAGAGATTGGGAGAGAGAGGGATGAGAGAGATTGGCAGAGAGAGAGAGGGATGAGAGAGACTGGGGAGAGAGATTGGCAGAGAGAGAGAGGGATGAGAGAGATTGGGGGGAGAGAGAGGGGGATGAGAGAGATTGGGGAGAAAGAGAGGGGGGAGAGAGAGTGTGAGGGATAAGAGAGGGAGAGAGAGGTGAGAGAGATGAGGGAGAGAGAGATTGGGGAGAGAGAGTGTGGGGGATGGGGAGATGGGGGAGAGAGAGTGTGAGGGATAAGAGAGGGAGAGAGAGGTGAGAGAGATGAGGGAGAGAGAGATTGGGGAGAGAGAGTGTGAGGGATGGGGAGATGGGGGAGAGAGAGTGTGAGGGTTAAGAGAAAGAGAATGATGAGAGAGATGGGGGAGAGAGAGATTGGGGAGAGAGGCTGTGAGGGATGAGAGAGAGGGGGATGAGAGAGAGAGAGAGATGAGAGAGATGGGGGAGAGAGAGAGGCGATAGTGAGACAGGAATAGAGAAAGAGACAGAGGCAGAGACAACACCAACCTATATTTATACTGGGCTGTGGTTTATGTTGTTGCTGCCAAAATGGCGGTCTGCCCCGGCCATTTAAATGAGCTGCCGGGTATCGGAATAAAGCCCGCCTGTGCGGGCCTCCGCCACCGTTGACGTGGAGTTGGGGGCGGCGGGCAGTCTGTCCCCAGCAAGACCCTCTGGCACCATTGTGCAGGCGCTGACGCCATGTCTAAAGGGCTTCCAGCCCTTCAGTTTAATTTGCATATTTAAAGATATAGGCCTTTCAAATTCTATTCCAAAAATGAACTTCATGTTTCCCGCCCCTCTCCTACCCAACCCACCAATGACCATACAGTTCATTCCCTGCTCTCTCCTGCAACGAGACCATGGAGGGATTTGAACAGGAGGAGGAGAATTTTACAATCGAGGTGTTGCCTGACTGGAATCCAGTGTAGGTCAGCGAGGACGGTGGGGGGGGGGCGGGGGTGAGAGGTGAACGGGACTCGGTGTGAGTTAAGACACGGGTGTAGCAGGGTTTTGAATGACCTCAAGTGTACAGAGAGTAGAATGTGGGAGAGCAGCCAGGAGTGCGTTGGAATAGCCAAGTCTAGAGGTAAGGAAGACATGAATGAGGGTTTCAGCAGCCGATGAGCTGAAACAGGGGCGGAGTCGAGCGATGTTACGGAGGTGGAAATAGGCGGACTTAGTAATGGCGCGGACATGTGCTTGGAAAGAGAGACAGAGACAGAGAGGAAGAGCGAGAGAGACAGAGAGAGGGTGAGCGAGAAGAGACTAGAATCAAGTACAAGCCTTCTCTGCAGAGATTTGAACAGGCGGGTCTGAGAGTGCCCCTTAGCTTGACTGGGCATCGCTACAGCTGGTATGGGGGGGAGGGGCGGGGGAGACAGAGGAGGGGAGCTGGCTGGCCTAACCCAGAACTGGGCACAATCCCCCGAGCTCTGCCTCCCTCGAACCACTGCCCAAAGCCCTCGGCCCCACCCCCACACCGCCGTCAACTGCGTCTCTTACCGCTGGTCCTCGCAGAGGAGGCTGAAAGAGTGCCCGGTCCTTGGCACATTGGAGGTTGGCGGGAGGGGAGGGTGGCATTTGCCACGTCTGCGGGAGACAGGCAGACAGGAACACAGAGAGAGAGAGGGGGAGAGAGAGAGAGATAGACGTAAACACAGATAGTGTTAGCTGGTAGCGGAAAACCACAGAAGCTTCCTGCACCAGTTCCACAGCTGCACTTAGAAATTGCACCAAGTGCGAGCCCAGTCTGCCTCATTTTATAGGGGGTTTTGACAGGGTAGATGTTGAGAGGCTGTTCCCCTCCCCACTCCGCTCCCCGGCCGGGGAATCTAGGACATGAGGGTCACAGACTCAGGATAATGGGGTTGCCCATTCGGGACGAGATGAGGGGGGTGGTGGGGAATGTCTTCACTCTGAGGGCTTGTGAATCTTTGGAATTCTCTCACCCCAGAGGGAGCTGTGGATGATTGGTCATTGAGTAGATTCAAGACGGAGGTTGAGAGATTTCTGTGTCTTAAGGCAATTGAGGGATAGGAGGAGTGGGCAGGAAGACGGAGAGGAGGGAGAACATCAGCCGTGACCTTGTTGAATGGCGGAGCAGGTTCGAGGGGCCGAATGGCCTCCTCCTGCTCCGATTTCTTATGTCCTAATGTCGGAGGTGAGTTACTCGCTGCAGGATTCCAAGCCTCTGACCTGCTCTTGTAGCCACGGTATTTATATGGCTACTCCAGTTCAGTTTCTGGTCAATGGTAGCCCCTAGGATGTTGATAGTGGGGGATTCAGCGATGGTAATGCCATTGAATGTCAAGGGGAGATGGTTAGATTCTCTCTTGTTGGAGATGGTCATTGCCTGGCACTTGTGTGGCGCGAATGTTACTTGCCGTTTATCAACACAAGCCTGGATACTGTCCAAGTCTTGCTGCATTTCTGCACGGACTGGTTCAGTATCTGAGGAATCGTGAATGGTGCTGAACATTGTGCAATCATCAGCGAACATCCCCACCTCTGACCTTATGATTGAAGGAAGGTCATTGATGAAGCAGCTGAAGATGGTTGGGACTAGGACACTGCCCTGAGGAACTCCTGCAGTGATGTCCTGGAGCTGAGATGATTGACCTCCAACAACCACAACCATCTTCCTTTGCGCTAGGTATGACTCCAGCCAGCGGAGAGTTTTCCCCCTGATTCCCATTGACCTCAGTTTTGCGAGGGCTCCTTGATGCCATACTCGGTCAAATGCTGCCTTGATGTCAAGGGCAGTCACTCTCCCCTCACCTCTTGAGTTCAGCTCTTTTGTTCATGTTTGAACCAAGGCTGTAACGAGGTCAGGAGCTGAGTGGCCCAGGCGGAACCCAAACTGAGCGTCACTGAGCAGGTTGTTGCTAAGCAAGTCCCGCTTGATGGCACTGTTGATGACACCTTCCATCACTTTGCTGATGATTGAGAGTAGACTGATGGGGCGGTAATTAGCTGGGTTGGACTTGTCCTGCTTTTTGTTTACAGGACATACCAGAGCAATTTTCCACATTGCTGGGTAGATGCCTGTGTTGTAGCTGTACTGGAACAGCTTGGCTCAGGGCAGGGCAAGATCTGGAGCACAGGTCTTCAGTACTATTGCCGGAATATTGTCAGGACCCATAGCCTTTCCAGTATCCAGTGCCTTCAGTCGTTTCTTGATATCACGCGGAGTGAATCGAATTGGCTGAAGTCTGGCATCTGTGATGCTGGGGACTTCAGGAGGAGGCCGAGATGGATCGTCCAATAAAGGTGACCATGCCCAGGCCCCGCGGTGATAAGAAAGGGACTGTTTCTGACACAGAGCCCCTCCCCGGCCATCTCCCAGGGAGATGGGGGGATGGGGGGGTGGGGGGGGTCAGCAGAGCCCCTCCCCGGCCATCTCCCAGGGAGATGGGGGGATGGGGTCAGCAGCGACTGACTTTGATTCGCTCTCCTCTCGGGGGTTAAAGGGAACAATACATCACGGGTTAGAGGGAACAGTACAACAAGGTTTCGAGGGGACTGTACACCGGTGGTGAGAGGAGACTGGACAACGAGGTTTAGAGGGGACAAAAGACCAGGGGTGAGAGGAGACAGTACACCGGGGCGGAGGGGGAGTGATGGGGTGAGAGGACACTACATCAGGGATTAAAGGGGACAGTACACCGGGGTTAGAGGAGACAGTACACCAGGGGTTAGAGGAGACAGTACACCAGGGGTTAGAGGAGACAGTACTCTGGGGGGTTAGAGGAGACAGTACACTGGGGGTTGGAGGAGACAGTACACCAGGGGTTCAAGGGGACAATACACCAGGGGTTAGAGGAGACAGTACACCAGGGGTTAGAGGAGACAGTACACCAGGGGTTAGAGGAGACAGTACTCTGGGGGGTTAGAGGAGACAGTACACTGGGGGTTGGAGGAGATAGTACACCAGGGGTTCAAGGGGACAATACACCAGGGGTTAGAGGAGACAGTACACCAGGGGTTAGAGGAGACAGTACACCAGGGGTTAGAGGAGACAGTACTCTGGGGGTTGGAGGAGACAGTGCATCATGGGTTCAAGGGGACAATACACCAGGGGTTAGAGAAAGCTACTGAGACTTGGATGCTTTGGTGGAGATTATTTATTGCTCGTCACAGCATTCATTTCTCCTCTCCCAACAATCTCCAACTAGTGCTGGCTGTCTCATTGTAGATATATATATATATAAATATGGTTTCCTAACTCATAATAATACAAGATGGCCAGTAATTCGAGTACATCCAACAAGTTCTTTGAACAAGCACCTCTCTTCGTAAAACAGTCCCAACAACTGATGATTTGCATCAACCCATTTTATTTTGGAAATTCCTTTTCTTTCCAACGTTTCTTTTATACAAATAGTCGCTTGGTCGTGCAGAACTTGAGTATTGTTAAAAATAGAGACATGTTGTCGAAGCTTTTCATCTTGCGCTCATCAGGACAGTCCACAAGAATAACCAATGTAAGGGAAAACAACTTTACACTGTATGAGAAGAGAGAGCTGATTGGTAGGCAAACGGACTCTGATTGGTAGAGGCGTTGCCATGGAGAATGTACCATTTTACGGCCACTGACAGTTAACTGCCAAGCTTTGTTTGAGATTTAAACCAGGCAGCTTGACTCTGATTGCTCAAGGCATTGCTCTGAGTTGTTGTTTTCCCTTACATTGGTATTCTTGCGGATTGTCCTGACGAGTGCAAGACAAAAAGCTTCGCCAACACGTCTCTATTTTCAGCGATTTCTTTTATACTCGCAAGATCAATCCTCAACCTCTTTTCTGTGACACTTTTTTGTCGAATGGACATTGTCCGAGGGAGAATGGCTATCGATGAGAAAGCTTTTCTCCGATTGACCCTTATATCAGTGTTCCTTTAAAATACTCGATAAATACCTATTGCTTATCAGTGCAAGTGTCTCAGCAGCTAAGGTGCTTTTAACTATCTTTATTTTCTTCGATTCCCAGGCTAACAGACAACATTTATCATTTCCTCCCATGATGAACTCTGCAGCGCTCCAATAACCGTCGGGAAGGTTAGCGTGCGAGGCCTCACTAAAAATTACGAATTTCATTTCTTCTGTGCCGCCCGAGGCTGTCAATTTGAGCGTACCTGTGTCAAAACTCAATTTCTTCAATGCCTTGTTTGCTTTCAGCACCTTCCCAACAGTAGCATGTTTTAGCATGGTGCTCAATTCTAATACATGATAGCAAGCATCATCAGTCTAGTTCATGTGCACAACCAGTTCAATTGCCTGATTAAAGTCTGCTTTTAGTTGAATACAACCAGTTTTTGATAGGACGGACCTAACTGAAAAATACCACACCCTGGGCCGATCATTTAGCCCATAAACACACTTGTTTAGCTTCCATAATTTCCCCTCTATATCTCCAGCCTTATTTTGGTGGCTTTAAATATACTTCCTGTTGGAATTTCTCCCCTTGCAATAACGATGCTTTGATGTCAATGGACTTGCATTCCCATGAGTGTGTCGCTAAAAAGGGGCTAGGAAAATCCTCAAACTTGCTTTTCCTACGGTCGGGGAGTCCACTCTAACTTCCTGGTCGTCCAGTCCTTTCTCAAATCCCTGAACTACAAGTCTGGCCTTCATTTTATACGTACCATCGGGAAGTACTTTCCCTGTACAGATCCATCAGTAAAGTGATGGAAGGTGTCATCAACAGTGCCATCAAGCGGGACTTGCTTAGCAATAACCTGCTCAGTGACGCTCAGTTTGGGTTCCGCCTGGGCCACTCAGCTCCTGACCTCATTACAGCCTTGGTTCAAACATGGACAAAAGAGCTGAACTCAAGAGGTGAGGGGAGAGTGACTGCCCTTGACATCAAGGCAGCATTTGACCGAGTATGGCATCAAGGAGCCCTAGCAAAACTGAGGTCAATGGGAATCAGGGGGAAAACTCTCCGCTGGCTGGAGTCATACCTAGCGCTAAGGAAGATGGTTGTGGTTGTTGGAGGTCAATCATCTCAGCTCCAGGACATCACTGCAGGAGTTCCTCAGGGCAGCATCCTAGGCCCAACCATCTTCAGCTGCTTCATCAATGACCTTCCTTCAATCATAAGGTCAGAGGTGGGGATGTTCGCTGATGATTGCACAATGTTCAGCACCATTCACGATTCCTCAGATACTGAAGCAGTCCGTGTAGAAATGCAGCAAGACTTGGACAATATCCAGGCTTGTGTTGATAAACGGCAAGTAACATTCGCGCCACACAAGTGCCAGGCAATGACCATCTCCAACAAGAGAGAATCTAACCATCTCCCCTTGACATTCAATGGCATTACCATCGCTGAATCCCCCACTATCTGTCCTCTATCTGGCACCAACGTGTATACGCCAAACTCACTCCAACTGTCGAGCTCTATTTGCTTGCCATCCTTTACCAATTTACCGTCTAACTTGTTCAGTAGCCACTAGAGCTTCTCTATTGTAAGGGCTCCTACTTCTTGTGACGCCCCTCGCCTGCTCTCTGGTCCTTGCTTTTGTGAAACCACATCCCCTACTAGATTTCCTATCCCTTTCTGGATTACTACACTCGACCTGTCCATGCTACGACCAGACTTCCTTTCACAAGTTGATGACCTTTTCCTTGAACGATCATCACCTTCAGTCTGAACTTACACTACGTTTTCTGGCCCTCCACATTTTCACTTCCTTCTGCCAATCTATAGGTCTGATATCCTGTCCCTTATCTCGCACGTTCAGCCAATGTTTTTATTTCCCTGAGGCCTTTCCTGCCATTCCTATAATGGTGGCTTCCCTCCATTCACTAGTCCCTTCTGGCATATACGTCACTCTGGTCCCAACTTTCGGTAGTTGACCTTTGGGATAAATGGCCTTATCTAGGATCTTCACGATCACTTGGTGCACTCTCAGTCAGCCCGTTATCTGCCACAATCTGTTGCTCATAAAGGTCTGATGCACGTGCATGCAAAGTACATGGTGCATCATCTGTGTCCATCATTTGTTCAGATTCTCTCAATGTATAAGCAGTGACAAGAAGCCGCAAGCAAAGTACACTGGGGGTTAGAGCAGACATTACACTGGGGGTTAGAGCAGACATTACACTGGGGATTAGAGGAGACAGTACACTGGGGTTAGAGCGGACATTACACTGGGGATTAGAGGAGACAGTACACTGGGGGTTAGAGCAGACATTACACTGGGGGTTAGAGCAGACATTACACTGGGGGTTAGAGGAGACAGTACACTGGGGGTTAGAGCAGACATTACACTGGGGGGGGGGGTGGTTAGAGGAGACAGTACACTGGGGATTAGAGGAGACAGTACACTGGGAGGTAGAGGAGACAGTACACTGGGGGTTAGAGCGGACATTACACTGCGAATTAGAGGAGACAGTACACTGGGGGGGGGGTGGTTAGAGGAGACAGTACACTGGGGATTAGAGGAGACAGTACACTGGGAGGTAGAGGAGACAGTACACTGGGGTTACAGGAGACAGTACACTGGGGGGGGTGGTTAGAGGAGACAGTACACCGGGGGGGGCGGTTAGAGGAGACAGTATACTGGGAGGGGTTAGAGGAGACAGTACACTGGGGGTTAGAGGAGACAGTACACTGGGGGGTTTAGAGGAGACAGTATACTGGGGGGTTAGAAGAGACAGTACACTGGGGGTTAGAGGAGACAGTACACTGGGGGGGTTAGAGGAGACAGTACACTGGGGGTTAGAGGAGACAGTACACTGGGGGTTAGAGGAGACAGTACACTAGGGATTAGAGGAGATAGTACACTGGCGGGGGGGGCGGGGTTAGAGGAGACAGTAAACTGGGGGTTAGAGGAGACAGTACACTGGGGATTAGAGGAGAGAGTACACTGGTGGAGGGGGGCGGGGTTAGAGGAGATAGTACACTGGGAGGTAGAGGAGACAGTACACTGGGGGTTAGAGGAGACAGTACACTGGGGATTAGAGGAGATAGTACACTGGCGGGGGGGCGGGGTTAGAGGAGACAGTACACTGGGGATTACAGGAGACAGTACACTGGGGGTTAGAGGAGACAGTACACTGGGGATTAGAGAAGATAGTACACTGGGGATTACAGGAGACAGTACACTGGGGGTTAGAGGAGACAGTACACTGGGGATTAGAGGAGATAGTACACTGGCGGAGGGGGCGGGGTTAGAGGAGACAGTACACTGGGAGGTAGAGGAGACAGTACACTGGGGGTTAGAGGAGACAGTACACTGGGGATTAGAGGAGACAGTACACTGGGGGTTAGAGGAGACAGTACACTGGGGGGTTAGAGGAGACAGTACACTGGGGGTTAGAGGAGACAGTACACTGGGGATTAGAGGAGATAGTACACTGGCGGGGGGGGGCGGGGTTAGAGGAGACAGTAAACTGGGGGTTAGAGGAGACAGTACACTGGGGATTAGAGGAGATAGTACACTGGCGGGGGGAGGGGGGTGGTGTTAGAGGAGACAGTAAACTGGGGGGTTAGATGGGACAGTACACCGGGGGGTTAGAGGAGACAGTACACTGGGAGTTAGAGGAGACAGTACACTGGGGGGTTAGAGGAGACAGTACACTGGGGGTTAGAGGAGATAGTACACTGGCGGGGGGGGGCGGGGTTAGAGGAGACAGTACACTGGGGGGTTAGAGGAGACAGTACACTGGGGGTTAGAGGAGACAGTACACTGGGGGTTAGAGGAGATAGTACATTGGGGGGTTAGAGGAGACAGTACACTGGGGATTAGAGGAGATAGTACACTGGTGGGGGGGAAGGGGGTCGGGGTTAGAGGAGACAGTAAACTGGGGGTTAGAGGAGACAGTACACTGGGGATTAGAGAAGATAGTACACTGGCGGGGGGGGGCGGTGCTGGCTTAGAGGAGACAGTAAACTGGGGATTAGAGGAGACAGTACACTGGGGGGTTAGAGGAGACAGTACTCTGGGGGGTTAGAGGAGACAGTACACTGGGGGTTAGAGGAGACAGTACACTGGGGATTAGAGAAGATAGTACACTGGCGGGGGGGGGGTGCTGGCTTAGAGGAGACAGTAAACTGGGGATTAGAGGAGACAGTGCACTGGGAGGTACAGGAGACAGTACACTGGGGTTACAGGAGACAGTACACTGGGCGGGGGGGGGGGTTTAGAGGAGACAGTACACTGGGGATTAGAGGAGACAGTACACTGGGGTTTAGAGGAGACAGTATACTGGGGGTTGGCGGATACAGTACTGCATAAGAAATAGGGGCAGGAGTCAGTCATTCGGCCCCTTGAGCCTGTTCTCCCATTCAATAAGATCTTGGCTGATCTTCGACCTCAACTCCATTTTCCTGCTGTCACCCCAGATCCCTGCATTCCCCAAGAGACCAAAACTCTATCGCCCTCAGTCTGGAACGGAATCAACGACGGAGCATCCGCAACCTGTAGGGTGGAGAATTTCAAAGTTTCAGAACCCTTTAAGTGAAGTAATGTATCCTCATCTCAGTCCTGAATGATCGGCCCCTTATCCTAAGACTGTGCCCCATGGTCTAGATATCCGCTGCGGTGTGAGAAGTTGAAGGTCGGGCGGGTTGACCGGGTGACGGATGGGGCAATCCCACACCCCGGGATGTGTTGGGGGGTGGGGGTGGGTTACCATCCAACTTGACTGCTCCTTACGGTCTACAACCCCCCCACTTAACACCCCTTGCCCTGGTCATTCTGTGCGCCTGCCGTGGTGTGAGAGGTTAAAGGTCAGGCGGGGTGAGAGGGGTCACCACCCACCTTGACCGCTCCTCACGGTCCATTCCCCCCCTTTAACACCCCGCCCTGGCCATTCCGTGCGCCCACCGCGGTGTGAGAGGTTAAAGGTCGGGCTGTTTGACCGCCCAGGACGTGGTGCCCAGTTGGCCGCAGTTCAGAGGTCAAGGGGCTGAGTTGCCCAGATGGGAGCCATGCTCCCCACCCATCACCCACCCCGCCCCCTTCCGCGCCCTAATTGGATCCTCCAGGCAGTCTGAGCAGACCTATTGGCTCGCAGCCTCCGTCTGCTTGGACAACGCCGGGCGCTGATTGGTGGCTGTCGACATCCATCAGCGGCCAGAACCACCTCCCCATTGTGACGCCGACCCAACAGACAGCCGCCACGCTCGGAAGCCGGCCGAACAGAATGACGGTTCGAAGGCGAGGGCGCTGATTGGACGGAGCTCCGCCGTGTAGGCGGAGCCTGGCGGCGGCGCCCCACGTGGGCCCAAGATGCCGATGAACTGGCAGGCGCTGAGCAACGTCCCTTTCTTGCTCTACCTGCTGGCCGCCAAGACGCTGCTGCTGTGCTTGGCCTTCGCCGGGGTGAAGCACTACCAAGGCAAGCGGCTGGAGGCCCAGCGGCGGCGGGAGGAGGAGGAGGCCCGGCGGCAGCCCCCGGCCGACAAAAAGGAGCAGTGAGAGCCGGTGAGGAGGGGGAGGGAGAGAGACTGGCAGTGAAATGACTGACAGCCCGACCAGCCAATCAGGAGAGGTGGCACCGCGAGTGACGGCGGTGGCCGACCAATGGTGAGGCGGGCTCTGTTTTCGGACTGATGGACAGGCGGCTCGACCAATCGGGTGCCAGGCTGGTGGGGGTGGGAAGGAATGGAGGTCGGGCGGCTGGCGTGCGCGCGGAGAACAATGGGGCGTGCCGGCGGCCAATCGGAGCCCGAGGGGGGGGGATGCTGATTGACGGGCGGGCTGGCCATTGGATGGGAGGGAGGTGGGGCGGGGGAAATGGACGTGAGCGGCTTTGCTTCTGTGAGGTGGGAGGCGCCGGCTAGCTGCCAGCCCTTTGATTGACAGGAGATGTGGCCAATCGGGGAACGGGCTGCCTGTGGGGCGGGGTGGATGTTGGATATGGGAGGAGCAGAGCGGGGACATCCCGCCTCCTTTCCAGGTGGCTCAGCCGGGAGCGCTGCCGTCCCCGCAGCACTGAGGAGCGGGGTTCGAGTCCCAGTCCCGGCAGCTGAATAATAATAATAAATACACAATACGTTAAATTTCCATGCAATTACATAAATAGTTCGAGGGTCAGTACTGAGGGAGTGCAGCACTGTCGGAGGGTCAGTGAGTGAGCGTTGTTGCAGGACATTCCTGTCTATGGGATCTTGCTGTGCAGTTGGCGTGGGGGGAATGGGGTGCGGACAGTTCGGTTCGTGCTATCTGATCGCGGGATCTTGCTATGTTTCAGGGGCTGCCCGGCCATGATCCTGATCCACGTCTCCGAGGGGAAGCTGCTGGTGTGGAGCGCCGAGGAGGCGGGCGAGATGCGCAGGCGGCACGGCCTCTGCGGGGCCCCGGCGGGGGCGCTGGCCCGCCAGCCCCGGCAGAACGGCCGGCTGGGCCTCCCCCTCCGCCTGCTGCCCGAGGAGGCCCGGCTGCTGGTCGAGGAGGGGCTCGGGCTGCTGGTGAGGGCCCGGGGCGGGGAAGGGGCCGAGGCGGAGCAGCGGCTGGAGGAGGAAGAGGTGGAGGGGCAGCTCCTGCGGCGCATCCACTCCCAGCAGCAGAGGCTGGCACTCGAGGAAAAGAGGAAGCTTCTGGAGGGACTGAGTGATCGCATCGCGAAGGGCAGAGAGAGCAGGAGGAGGCGGAATCCCACAGACACGGGTAAGGGGACGATGGAGGGACGGGGGAGAGAGGGACGAGGTAGGTAGAGAGGAGGATCTGGGTGTCCATATCCATATCCCTCGGTTAGATCACACTCTGAGCACTGTGCACAGTTCCACTCTCCATATCCCTCGGTTAGACCACACTCGGAGCACTGTGTCCAGTTCACTCTCCATATCCCTTGGTTAGACCACACTTGGAGCGCTGTGCACTGTTCCAGTCTCCATATCCCTGGGTTAGACCACACTTGGAGCACTGTGCACAGTTCCACTCTCAATATCCCTCGGTTAGACCACACTTGGAGCACTGTGCACAGTTCCAGTCTCCATATCCCTCGGTTAGACCACACTCGGAGCACTGTGCACAGTTCCACTCTCCATATCCCTCGGTTAGACCACACTTGGAGCACTGTGCACAGTTCCACTCTCCATATCCCTCGGTTAGACCACACTTGGAGCACTGTGCACAGTTCCACTCTCCATATCCCTCGGTTAGACCACACCTGGAGCACTGTGTGCAGTTCCAGTCTCCATATCCCTGGGTTAGACCACACTCGGAGCACTGTGTACAGTTCACTCTCCATA
Source organism: Heterodontus francisci (assembly GCF_036365525.1). NCBI lineage: Eukaryota > Metazoa > Chordata > Chondrichthyes > Heterodontiformes > Heterodontidae > Heterodontus > Heterodontus francisci. The sequence continues at coordinate 79,015 of NW_027140683.1, read as the reverse complement.
TCCCTGGGTTAGACCACACCTGGAGCACTGTGTCCAGTTCACTCTCCATATCCCTTGGTTAGACCACACTTGGAGCACTGTGTACAGTTCACTCTCCATATCCCTTGGTTAGACCACACTTGGAGCGCTGTGCACAGTTCCAGTCTCCATATCCCTCGGTTAGACCACACTCGGAGCACTGTGTCCAGTTCACTCTCCATATCCCTTGGTTAGACCACACTTGGAGCACTGTGCACAGTTCCAGTCTCCATATCCCTCGGTTAGACCACACTCAGAGCACTGTGCACAGTTCCACTCTCCATATCCCTTGGTTAGACCACACTTGGAGCACTGTGCACAGTTCCACTCTCCATATCCCTCGGTTAGACCACACTCGGAGCACTGTGCACAGTTCCAGTCTCCATATCCCTCGGTTAGACCACACTTGGAGCACTGTGCACAGTTCCAGTCTCCATATCCCTCGGTTAGACCACACTCGGAGCACTGTGCACAGTTCCACTCTCCATATCCCTCGGTTAGACCACACTTGGAGCACTGTGCACAGTTCCACTCTCCATATCCCTCGGTTAGACCACACCTGGAGCACTGTGTGCAGTTCCAGTCTCCATATCCCTGGGTTAGACCACACTTGGAGCACTGTGTACAGTTCACTCTCCATATCCCTCGGTTAGACCACACTCGGAGCACTGTGTACAGTTCCACTCTCCATATCCCTCGGTTAGACCACACTCGGAGCACTGTGCACAGTTCCACTCTCCATATCCCTCGGTTAGACCACACTTGGAGCACTGTGCATAGTTCCACTCTCCATATCCCTCGGTTAGACCACACTTGGAGCACTGTGCACAGTTCCACTCTCCATATCCCTCGGTTAGACCACACCTGGAGCACTGTGTGCAGTTCCAGTCTCCATATCCCTGGGTTAGACCACACTTGGAGCACTGTGTACAGTTCACTCTCCATATCCCTCGGTTAGACCACACTCGGAGCACTGTGTACAGTTCACTCTCCATATCCCTCGGTTAGACCACACCTGGAGCACTGTGCACAGTTCACTCTCCATATCCCTTGGTTAGACCACACCTGGATCACTGTGCACAGTTCCACTCTCCATTGTCCCTCGGTTAGACCACTCTTGGAGCACTGTGTACAGTTCCAGTCTCCATATCCCTCGGTTAGACCACACTTGGAGCACTGTGTACAGTTCCACTCTCCATTGTCCCTCGGTTAGACCACACTTGGAGCACTGTGTACAGTTCCAGTCTCCATATCCCTCGGTTAGACCACACTTGGAGCACTGTGTACAGTTCCACTCTCCATTGTCCCTCGGTTAGACCAGGGTAGGTGGTGACTGATGGATACAGGGACAGAATGAGATAACCAGGTCTGTTTTCCACCCCTTGATTGCAGGGGAATGGGTGTCTGATGCCAGTCAGGAGGGTCCCCCGGGCCCCCTGAAAGAACTGCAAGAACTTGAGGATACCTTCTCCTTCCCCTTGGAGAACACCATGGTGCAGATCCACACGGCCTGCGCTCGGGTCCGCAGGCTGGACGTCATCGACCCGCACTTGGCCTCGGACGACTGGCCATACCCCGGCGACGAGACTCACGCCCGGCGCTACTGCGTCTTCAAGGACCTCCGCGCCAAGGGATACTACCTGACCAGCGGTGGCAAGTTTGGCGGAGACTTTCTGGTCTATCCAGGTAACCAGGGCTGTGGCTTCGGGACTCTCGTCCCCCTTCCCTCTCTCTGTAACCTCCTCCAGCCCCTACAATTCTCATCCTCCTGTTCAAATCCCTCCATGGCCCCTTGGTAGCCATGCCTTCAGTTCCCTGGGGGGTCCCTGAGCTCTGGAATTCCCTCCCTGAACTTCTCCGCCTCTCGCTTTCCTCCCTCCCCTGTTACCCTGCAGACCCCTCCTCCAACACCCTGCTCTATTAACTTTGATTTGTCCCCCCCTCCTAGGTGACCCCATGCGATTCCATGCCCACTTTATCGCCATCTGCATTCCCTACAAGACAGAACTGCCTCTCCAGGACACTGTGACTGCCGGTCGTCTGGGTTCCAATGTTAAGAAGACAGTGTTACTGTGCTCAGTGACAGAGGACGAGCGGGTAGTCTATACCTCGCTGCACTGGCGTGGGATCCAGTGATAGGCCTGTTACAATCAATTCAATTTACTAAATAAAGCACCTCATTTTTCAACAGTCATTTGTCTCTCTGTGGATAGTTTCGACATAGCTCCCTCTACACTGTCCCCATCAAACACTCCCAGGACAGGCTGCTCTTCAGTCCCACGTTCCTGATCTTTGGGCACCGGGGGCGGAGGGGCGTGGGCCGGGGGGAGGATCTCCTCGTCGGTCTGCTCCTGGGCCTGGCCAAGGTGGCAATTCACAGGTCCAGGCTGCGGGCCGTCGGGGGGTCCGTCCTCCCCGATTGCCTGCCCCTCTTCCGCGGTTACATTCGCGCCCGGGTGTCCCTGGAGAAGGAGCATGCGGTGTCCGCCGGCACGCTTGAGGCCTTCCGCGACCGGTGGGCACCGCAGGGACTGGAGTGCATCGTCGACGCCGAGAATGGCATTTTAATTTGAGTTTTTGTTTATTTCTGTTTTTATTTTAAAAAAAACGAGGGTTGGCTGCTTTCTAATTGGGACTCCAAAGTGCATCAATGAGGTGCAGATGACAGTGCTGCTGGAGAGGGAGAGCTGAGGAGAAACTGCAAAAACTTTCAACATTTGCTGCAGAGGAGAAGAGACTTTTGGAATAAGTCTGTATTTCGAGGTGGGTGTTGAGCACCAGACTCTTATTTCATTTGGACTGTTGTGGGAGGTGGAAGAGGCCAGAAGAACAAGGGGTGGGGGCTGTACAATTCTGCAGGGAGCTGTGCAGTTGCACTAAAGTTGCAGGGAAGCTCCCTCCCCACCCCAATTGCCCAGCCTGAGTCAGCTGAAGCTGCCTGGCTAATATACAGATGGGGATAAATAGTGCCTGGGCAGCTTCAGCTGACCCAGGTGAAGATGCCTCCCCCAACCAGAAGACCAAGTGTGCTGGCAGAGACTGTTTCAAGTGTGCTGTGTGCACCACCTCCAGAAAGGAAAAGAAAGTCATCCCTTACAGCCTGTCTTTCCCTCTCCTCTATTCCCTCAGCCTCTCCCCTAACCTGTTGTTTGTTTGTGAATCTTAAAGTTATTTACAAGCCTACAATTTGGGGTGGGTTAGCTCTTAGACCCATGGCTAGCCCTTCATCACAGGTGGCGGGGCCCTCTACAACCTATGCAGCTGCAGCCTCTGTGGCTGCCCACGTGGCCCCGTCACCCTTTAAATTAATAACATCCAGCCATGGGGTGAAGAGCTATCCCCACCCCAACATGTCCATTGAGGCCTGTGTGAAGGCAATGGCCGAGGTTGTCGGCCCCTCAGCCATTGTTGCGGCCTCAAAGATGTATGGGAAGGCTGTGTTTTTTCTAAAGACTGAGCGGGCCGTGTCCCTGGCCCTGAATAAGGGGCTCACTGTGGGGGGGACATTCCTGCCGGTGGACCCTCTGGGGGCCACTGCGCATCGGATAATGTTATCAAACGTCCCACCCTTCATTCCCAGTGAGCTCCTCCTCCCCCACCTACACCATCTGGGGGAGGTGAGGTCGGGGATCACCCCAGTCTGGCTTGGTCTTCGGGAACACAGCCTCCAACATGTCTACTCCTTCCGCCGCCAGTTATTTATGCAGCTGGCGCGGGAGGAGGACTTGGAAGGCCAATTTAATGTGGAGTTCCAGGGGACGGCCTACCGCGTCTTTTGGACCTCGGGCGCGGTGCCACGTCTGCAAGGGGGTGGGGCATGTTCGTAAGAACTGCCCAACCTCCCGGCCGCCAGCTCCACCTCGGCGGCCCAGAGTGGTTCCACAGCACCTCCTCCCACTCCCCTCACACATCCAACAGACACCGCTCAGTCGGTTCTGGAGGCTGTGGTTTTCACAGCCTCCAGTGGGGAGGGGAGTGCCCGTCCGAGTGGAAGGAAGACGCGGAGGCAAAAGAAACATCAAGAGGCGCGTCCCCTGGACACATTGAAACGACCTGAGCCTGAGCTCAGCCCAAAGCCCGTTCTCACGGAATCCACCTGTCCCAGGGCTGGGCTCAGGCCTAGGGTGACTAAAAAGGAGGGTGCGGAGGCCTCTGATGACATGGAGGTCTCTGAGCCTCTGCGCCCTGGTGGGAAAAAGAGGAGAAGGCACCCCTACACAGAGGTGACGAGGGGCCCTGAGGCGCAGGGCCCATCTGTTTCGGGTCCCCAGGTTTCCCCTACCGCCACCACCAAGGCGACAAAGTCCAGGCAGGAGCACCCTATTCCTCAGGATGGAGGGGAGGGGAAGGCCCCGGTCCTTGAGGCCCCTCCTGAAGGAGTAAGTGGGTGGCCCTGCTTGTGGTCGGGGAGCCTGGGGGCGCCGCCCATTCTGCCACTGCTACTGGGTCGGGTGCCCTGAGTGAAGGGGAGGGCGAGGCCCCAGAGGGTTGGCCCTCCCAGCCGGAGTCCACCATCAACCAGGAGACACCTGACCCGGTTATAACCGAGAATGCTGCCCCATCTGCTGGGCCTGTGGGTGCTGGCGGAGCGGGAAATGGCCTCCTCTCTCCGCCTCTGGTCTCGGCTCCGGCTGGATTTCCGGAGTCGACAACTCTGTCTCCCCTGGACCACTCATTGGCCTGGGGATGGAGGTGGAGGGGGGTCCTGAACCGCTGGTGCCTACAGGCTCCAGTTTCATAGTAGAACCCAGAGAGGACTCCTCCGCCATTGATCCTGGGGGTGGGATCGTGACAGAGGTGGGTTCAGCTGGCGCGGCCGGGACGTCCGCCCCACAGTGTGTGGTGGATGTGTCGGCTGCTGGCGGTGACGACCCGGAGGAGGATGGGGATTCGGTGGGGGGCACGGAGGATGATCTTGATTCCATCGCCAGTGAGGTGTTGGAGTCCCTCGTGCCTCCCACCGAATCTCCTCTCATCCCCACGGCGGAACTCCGGGATTTCCTCATGGTTTGCAGGGGCTGCTGCAATAAAGTTCAGCTGGCCCTCGACCGTTGGTCGAATCTGGCACTGATCATCCAGTCCGTCCGTGCCGCCCTGAAGGTAACGGGCAAGCGTGCGGGCGTGAAACTGGTTGAGAGGCGCCGTTTTAATGTGTTCCTCAATGGGTTGCTGGGGGAGTGGAAGGCCAGGTGCACTTCCATTCCCTCCTCACAGTGAGGTGTTTTTGACGGGTTTTAAGTACCTTTGACATGAAGATAACCATAGCCAGCCTCAACATCAACGGCAGCAGAGGGGCTCACCGCATATTTCACAATCTCTCAGTCCTTAGGGAAGGGAGATACGCGGTGAGCTTTCTGCAGGAAACCCACACCGTTCCGGGAGACGAAGCCACCTGGCTCCTGGAGTGGCAGGGTGGGGTCTACATGAGTCACCTCACCCCTATTTCTAGTGGGGTAGCTATCTTGTTGGCCCCGACTTTTCAGCCGGAGATCTTGGGGGTCAAGGAGCTAGTGCCGGGCCGCTTGCTCCACCTCGCCGTTCGCCTGGGTAGCGTGCCGCTCCACTTTGTGAACGTGTACGCGCCCAGGCCCGGCGCGTTGCAAGCGCGCTTCTTTGAAGAAGTGTCCGCTCTCTTGAGCTCCATCGATAGCGGCGAGTGCATCATCCTCGGGGGGGGGGGGGGGGGGATTTTAACTGCACCCTCGAGGTGGGGGATCGCTCCGGTCCCCAGCGCAGCCAAGCGTCGGTGGAGAAGTTGAGGGGACTGATCAGCTCCCTTAACTTGGTGGACGTCTGGCGGAATCTCCATCCCGACTCCAGCACCTTCACGTGGAGGTCTGGAGGAGGAGGGTCACGAATCGACCGCCTGTACATTTCGCAGGCGTACGTCTCCCGCGTTTCGGCGGCCTCCATGCGGCTGGTGCCGTGCTTGGACCACCGCCTGGTGTGGGCGGAGTTCACTCCGCTCCGCACGCGGGCGGGGTCCGCGTACTGGCACTTTAACAACCGGCTGCTGGAGGACGTGCAATTTCGGGACTTGTTCTGTCGATCCTGGGCCGACTGGAGAAGGAAGCAGGGGGGCTTCCCCTCCTTGAGGCTATGGTGGGATGTGGGCAAGACTTACATCCGCGTCTTGTGTCAGGAGTACGCGAAGGGGTCGACCAAGAGGCGGGAAGCCGTGATCGGGCGCCTTGAGAGGGAGGTGCTCGACTTGGAGTCCCGCCTCGGTCATGCCGTCGTGGACCCGGCCCTGTGGCAGGCGTACAAAGAGAAGAAGGGCGCGCTGAGGGACCTGCAGCTCATAGGGTCCCGAGGCGCGTACGTGAGGTTGCGGATCCAGATCCTGGAAGATTTGGACCGCGCCTCACCCTTCTTCTACTCGCTGGAAAAATGGCGGGGGGTCCGTAAGCAGCTCGTTGAGCTGCTGGCCGACGACGGATCCTCCATCATGGATCCGGAGGGAATGGGCCTCCTGGTCCGGACTTGTTACAGTGCGTTGTTCTCTCCGGATCCGTCCAGCGAGGATGCGCGCAGAGTTTTGTGGGAGGACCTGCCGCAGGTCAGCCCGGAGGGCGCCGAAGGATTGGAGGCTCCGCTCACGTTGGCGGAGCTGACTGGCGCCCTCGACCAGCTCTCGAGGGGCAAATCACCAGGGCTGGATGGGTTGACCGTGGAGTTCCTCAGGGCGTTCTGGGACGTCCTGGGGGAAAGCCTGGCGACCGGGGAGATGCCCCTCTCGTGGCGCAGGGCGGTCATCGTCCTGCTGCCGAAGAGGGGCGATCTCCGCCTGCTTAAAAACTGGCGTCCGGTCTCCCTCCTCAGCACGGATTATAAGATCTTTGCCCGGGCTATGTCTACCTGCCTGGGTTCCGTGCTGGCCCACATGATCCACCCCGACCAGTCCTACACGGTCCCGGGCCGGTCCATCCAGGACAACATCCACCTGGTCCGGGACCTGATCTATCTTTCCCAGAGGACTGGTCAGTCGGTCGCCTTTCTCTCCCTCGATCAGGAGAAGGCGTTCGACAGGGTGGATCACTATTATCTTTTCGAGACTCTGCGCGCTTTCGGACTCGGGCCGCATTTTGTGGCCCGGGTCCGACTTTTATACGCCGCCGCAGAGTGTCTAGTCAAAGTTAACGGGTCCTTGACGGCGCCCCTTCGATTTGGGAGAGGAGTGCGTCAGGGGTGCCCCATGTCCGGCCAATTGTATACCATCTGCGTGGAGCCCTTCCTGTGCCTGCTTCGCAGGAGGTTGATGGGATTGGCTCTGCACGAGCCGGCCATGCGGGTCGTCCTCTCGACTTACGCTGACGACGTGCTCCTCGCAATCACAGATCCCGTTGACTTGCGGAGGATGCGCGACTGCCAGCAGACCTTTTCTGCCGCGTCCTCCGCGAGGATCAATTGGGAGAAATGTTCCGGACTCCTGGTTGGTCAGTGGCGGGTGGACTCCCTGCCGGAGGAGATGACACCTTTTGCGTGGAGCACCACGCACCTCCTCTATCTGGGAGTCCACCTTAGCCCCGCTGAGGAAGCCTGGCCGGCAAACTGGCAGGAGTTGGAGGCGAAAGTCACCGCTCGGCTGGGGCGCTGGACAGGACTGCTCCGAGTGCTTTCCTACAGGGGCCGAGCGTTGGTCATAAACCAACTGGTGGCCTCCATGCTGTGGTACCGGTTGGTCACTTTGGCCTCGCCCCCTGTATTTGCCACCAAGATCCAGAAGAAACTCGTCGATTTCTTCTGGGGCAAGAGGAAACACTGGGTCTCTGCTGCGGTCCTGAGTCTCCCGATCGAGGAGGGCGGTCAGTCGCTGGTGTGCGTCCGCACCCAGGCTGCGACTTTCCGCCTTCGGACCCTGCAGAGATACCTGTACGTCGAGCGTCCTCCCAGATGGTGTGCGCTGGCGACGTATTTTTTCCGCCAGTGTCACTGCCTTCAAGACGACACGCAGCTCCCGGTGGAGTCCGTTAGCCGCGCCTCTCTGAGGGAGTTGCCTGTCTTTTACCGGGATCTATTCAGAGTCTGGAACATGGTTGCCTCCAGTCAGGGCGCTCCCCCGCCGGTGGAGGAGAGCGCCTCGGCTGTCCAGGCGGCCGACTCCGGGGACGGTCCGGCGGGCGGAGGAGTAGCCGAAACCCCCGGGACGCCCCTCACTGCGGTTGGCGAAGGGGCTCGGGAGTGCGGAGCGATCCCGGCCGAGCTGATCCCCGCTCGGCCGGAACTGCTCATCGGACCCAGGCCCCGAAACCCTCCTCGGCAGGCGGTCCCACACAACCCGAGCCGCCTCTCGGAAATGCCCTCCGTGCCATTCCAATCGGCGCGGAGGGGTTTCCTGTACGGGCTGCTCCTGCACACTCTCCACTTCCTCGCCCTCGTCAGCCGGCCGGACACGCCCTGGCGGTCCGCGTTGTCATCTGGCGGCGAGGGGAAACCCCGATGGAGGTCTCTCTACGCGGGAGTCTTCCCCCTTTACATCGGGGACCTGGGGTGGAGGGTGCTGCACAGAGCAGTCCCGTGCAATAGGCTTTTAAGTAGGTTCACGGACTCCCAGGCCGCCTGTACTTTCTGCGGCCTGGACGAGTCCGTGTTCCACATTTATACGGAGTGTGCGAGGTTGCAGCCCCTCTTTGAGTATCTGAAGGGGCTGCTCCTCAAATTCTGGCTGCACTTCAGTCCCACGCTCCTGATCTTTGGGCACCCGGTGCGGAGGGGCTTGGGCCGGGAGGAGGATCTCCTCGTCGGTCTGCTCCTGGGCCTGGCCAAGGTGGCAATTCACAGGTCCAGGTTGCGGGCCGTCGGGGGGTCCGTCCTCCCCGATTGCCTGCCCCTCTTCTGCGGTTACGTTCGCACCCGGGTGTCCCTGGAAAAGGAGCATGCGGTGTCCGCCGGTACGCTTGAGGCCTTCCGCGACCGGTGGGCATTGTTGACACCGAGAATGGCATTTTAATTTGAGTTTTTTGTTTATTTATCTGGTTTTAATAAAGTTATTTTAAAAATATAAGTGTGTATATAAAGGGGGCCTGAGGAATAAAGGCCCCCTCGACATAAAAAATATATAAAAGGGGCCTGGGGTATAAAGGTCACCTTAAAAAAATGAGTAAAGCTCCCTCTACACTGTCCCCATCAAACACTCTCAGGACAGATATAGCACGGAGTTAGATACAGAGTAAAGCCCCCTCTACACTGTCCCCCATGAAACACTCTCAGGACAGATACAGCACTCAGACACAGAGTTGAACAAACTCTGGCATGCAGCCAAGAGAGAGAAACTTTTTTGCATGTTAAATAAATTGTCAAATTTTATTCCGCCAGTGTAACTTTCAACTCGGGACAGCGCTCAAAAGGATTGCTGTAATTGACTGGGTACGGCTTCAGGAGCCTGGGTGCGGTGGGGGGGGGGCGGATTTTAAGAGGATCGCTGCTCTGCAGCTCACCCTCCCCACCCCCCCCCACCCCGACAACAGCACGTCGGTGAGCAGCGTAAACGTTGATGTCCTGCGGCTGTGGGCGGCCTGCCCCTTTAAGGAGACTCTCGACACACATTCCCCCCTCCCTGCCCCTTGAAGGTCACACACTGATAGTCCGGAACACATCGAAGCCTGTGTGGGCAGTGCTGATCAGCAGGCCAGGGCACTGTGGGTGCCAGTGCAGCTCTTTGATGTCCTGTTGGCCCTGGTGAATGAACAGGAGCTGTGGGGGCAGGCTGGAGAGACCCTCGTCCTGCCCGCCCTCCTCCTCCTGCTCTTGGTCCCGCTCCACCGCCAGGTCCCACTGGGTGAGCTGGTCGTCCGCGCCCGCCGCTGCCAGCACGCTGCTCTCCGTCGGGTGCCACTCCACGGACGTCAAGGGGCCCGAGTGCTGCTTGAATTTGGCCACGCTCTCGCCATCCTGAGGTTGGGGGTGGGGGGAAAGAGGTAAATTGATGAGAAAAAAAAGCCTCCCAACCCCACCCCGATCGTCCTTTTTCCAAACGTCGGCTATTCGACTGCACATGGCATCGCCGAGCTCTCCCTCCCTCCCCAGTAGCAGGCACGGTGACGCTGGGCTCACTGTCGTCCTCCTCCCTCCCTGACCGACATGTAATATCAACACTAATCCCTCCCAACAATTCAGGGGGAGGCCCATTCAGCCCTCCCTGTTCCTTCTTCCGTGCCCCTCTCCCCTGCACAACGGTGAAAATACATCCCGTTTCACGTGGCCTGCCCACCTCCCCATCTTTCTGACCGTACCCGCACGGCGGCTGAGACTTTTATGCTTCTGTCGCAGCCCTCCCAACTGACTTTTCCCTCTCCGCAGAGGGCCGGGAAACGGCCGAAAGATTTCTCGCTTCTCGGGACCCGCCCGCCCCCCGCAACTTTTTCCACCCCCCCGCCCCCCACTCTGTCTTCCCGCCGTTGCTGAAATCCTTCTTACCCGGAACTGCCGCAGGTCCCAGATCTTCAGCAGCCCGTCGTCGCCCCCAGAGACCAGGAAGGGCTCCCGCCGGTTCCAGCTGATGACGTTGACGTCGCCCTGGTGGGCTCCCTCGGTCACCAGCATGCAGCCCTTCCCGGGGCCGGCCCGCACGTCCCAGATCCTGATGGAGGCGTCGGCAGAACAGGAGGCGAAGACCTACGGAGGGATCCAGACAGAGGGTCAGGGGTCAGCGAGCCACACCGGCGGCTCCCGGTCCGGCCGGACCACTTACCGTGGGCTCGTTGGGGGACCACTGGATGTCCTCTACCGAGCTGGTGTGTGCATTGTACGGCCGCTGGTCGACGGTCCAGGTTCCGCCTTCGCTGGGCTCCCACAAGTGAATGTTCCTGCTGCAGTCCCCAGTCGCCAGGCGCCCTGCAGACGGGAGGGAGACAAAACCACAGGGGTCACACAGGCCATTCTTCCACTCCCCCATTCCCCGACCAGCCTCCCTTCAACAACCCCTATCCCACCTTTCTGAGAGGGCATGTGGAGACCGTCGTGCAGACTGAGAGAGGGAGGTGGGGGAGAGAGGGAGAGGGAGGGAGGGGGGGAGAGGGAGGGAGGGGGGAAGAGGGAAAGCGAGGGAGGGAGAGCGAGGGGGGAAGAGGGAAAGCGAAGGGGGGGAAGAGGGAAAGCGAGGGAGGGAGAGCGAGGGGGGGAAGAGGGAAAGCGAAGGGGGGGAAGAGGGAGAGCGAGGGGGGGGGGAGAAGAGAGAGCTGGGGGGGGGGAAGAGAGGGAGAGTGAGGGGGGGGGGGAGAGGGAGAGCGAGGGAGGGGGGGGAAGAGAGCGCGAGGGAGGGGGAAAGAGGGAAAGCGAGGGAGGGAGAGCGAGGGGGGGAAGAGGGAGAGCGAAGGGGGGGGAAGAGGGAGAGCGAGGGGGGGAAGAGGGAGAGCGAGGGAGGGGGGAGAAGGAGGGGAAGAGGGAGAGCGAGCGGGGGGAGGGAAGAGGGAGAGCGAGGGAGGGGGAGAAGAGGGAGAGCGAGGGAGGGAGGGGAAGAGGGAGAGCGAGGGAGGGTGGGAAGAGGGAGAGGGAGGGGGGGAAGAGGGAGAGCGAGGGAGGGGGAGAAGAGGGAGAGCGAGGGAGGGAGGAGGGAAGAGGGAGAGCAAGGGAGGCAGGGAGGGGGGGGAAGAGGGAGAGCAAGGGAGGGAGGGAGGGGGGGGGAGAGGGAGAGCAAGAGAGGGGAGGGAAGAAGGAGAGCGAGAGAGGGGAGGGAAGAGGGAGAGCGAGGGGAGGAGGGGGAAGAGGGAGAGCGAGGGGAGGAGGGGGAAGAGGGAGAGCGAGGGAAGGGGAAACAGGGAGAGCGAGGGAGGGGGAGAAGAGGGAGAGCGAGGGGGGGGGGGAAGAGGGAGAGCGTGTGGAGACCGTCATGCAGACTGAGAGAGGGAGAGTGAGGGAGGTGAGGGAGAGCGAGGGAGAGCAAGGGAGAGGGAGAAGCGAGGGAGGAGGGAGGGGGGAAAGGCGAGGGAGGGGGGAGCGGCGAGGGAGGAGGGAGGGGGGAAAGGCGAGGGAGGAGGGAGGGGAGTGATGCGAGGCAGGAGGGATAGGGGAGGGGGGAGGGGGAGGAGGGAGAGCGAATGAGGGGGGAGAGGGAGACTGATAAAGGTGTGTGTGTGATGATTAGGGGGTGTGTGTGTGATGATTAGGGTGTGTGTGTGTGATGATTAGGGTGTGTGTGTGTGATGATTAGGGTGTGTGATGATTAGGGTGTGTGTGTGTGATGATTAGGGTGTGTGTGTGTGATGATTAGGGTGTGTGTGTGATGATTAGGGGGTGTGTGTGTGATGATTAGGGTGTGTGTGTGATGATTAGGGTGTGTGTGTGTGATGATTAGGGTGTGTGTGTGTGATGATTAGGGTGTGTGTGTGATGATTAGGGTGTGTGTGTGTGATGATTAGGGTGTGTGTGTGTGATGATTAGGGGGTGAGAGTGTGATGATTAGGGGGTGAGAGTGTGATGATTAGGGGGTGTGTGTGTGATGATTAGGGGGTGTGTGTGTGATGATTAGGGTGTGTGTGTGTGATGATTAGGGGGTGTGTGTGTGATGATTAGGGTGTGTGTGTGATGATTAGGGTGTGTGTGTGTGATGATTAGGGTGTGTGTGTGTGATGATTAGGGTGTGTGTGTGATGATTAGGGTGTGTGTGTGTGATGATTAGGGTGTGTGTGTGTGATGATTAGGGGGTGAGAGTGTGATGATTAGGGTGTGTGTGTGTGATGATTAGGGTGTGTGTGTGTGATGATTAGGGTGTGTGTGTGATGATTAGGGTGTGTGTGTGTGATGATTAGGGTGTGTGTGTGTGATGATTAGGGGGTGTGTGTGTGATGATTAGGGTGTGTGTGTGATGATTAGGGTGTGTGTGTGTGATGATTAGGGTGTGTGTGTGTGATGATTAGGGTGTGTGTGTGATGATTAGGGTGTGTGTGTGTGATGATTAGGGTGTGTGTGTGTGATGATTAGGGGGTGAGAGTGTGATGATTAGGGGGTGTGTGTGTGATGATTAGGGGGTGTGTGTGTGATGATTAGGGTGTGTGTGTGATGATTAGGGTGTGTGTGTGTGATGATTAGGGTGTGTGTGTGTGATGATTAGGGGGTGAGAGTGTGATGATTAGGGTGTGTGTGTGTGATGATTAGGGTGTGTGTGTGTGATGATTAGGGTGTGTGTGTGATGATTAGGGTGTGTGTGTGTGATGATTAGGGTGTGTGTGTGTGATGATTAGGGTGTGTGTGTGTGATGATTAGGGTGTGTGTGTGATGATTAGGGTGTGTGTGTGTGATGATTAGGGTGTGTGTGTGTGATGATTAGGGTGTGTGTGTGATGATTAGGGTGTGTGTGTGTGATGATTAGGGTGTGTGTGTGTGATGATTAGGGGGTGAGAGTGTGATGATTAGGGGGTGTGTGTGTGATGATTAGGGGGTGAGAGTGTGATGATTAGGGGTGTGTGTGTGATGATTAGGGGGTGAGAGTGTGATGATTAGGGGGTGTGTGTGTGATGATTAGGGGGTGTGTGTGTGATGATTAGGGTGTGTGTGTGTGATGATTAGGGGGTGTGTGTGTGATGATTAGGGGGTGTGTGTGTGATGATTAGGGGGTGTGTGTGTGATGATTAGGGTGTGTGTGTGATGATTAGGGTGTGTGTGTGTGATGATTAGGGTGTGTGTGTGTGATGATTAGGGGGTGTGTGTGTGATGATTAGGGGGTGAGAGTGTGATGATTAGGGGGTGTGTGTGTGATGATTAGGGGTGTGTGTGTGATGATTAGGGTGTGTGTGTGTGATGATTAGGGGGTGTGTGTGTGATGATTAGGGGGTGTGTGTGTGATGATTAGGGGGTGTGTGTGTGATGATTAGGGTGTGTGTGTGATGATTAGGGTGTGTGTGTGTGATGATTAGGGTGTGTGTGTGATGATTAGGGTGTGTGTGTGTGATGATTAGGGTGTGTGTGTGATGATTAGGGGGTGAGAGTGTGATGATTAGGGGGTGAGAGTGTGATGATTAGGGGGTGAGAGTGTGATGATTAGGGGGTGTGTGTGTGATGATTAGGGTGTGTGTGTGATGATTAGGGGGTGAGAGTGTGATGATTAGGGGGTGAGAGTGTGATGATTAGGGGGTGAGAGTGTGATGATTAGGGGGTGTGTGTGTGATGATTAGGGTGTGTGTGTGATGATTAGGGGGTGTGTGTGTGATGATTAGGGGGTGTGTGTGTGATGATTAGGGGGTGAGAGTGTGATGATTAGGGGGTGAGAGTGTGATGATTAGGGGGTGTGTGTGTGATGATTAGGGGGTGTGTGTGTGATGATTAGGGGGTGAGAGTGTGATGATTAGGGGGTGTGTGTGATGATTAGGGGGTGTGTGTGTGATGATTAGGGGGTGTGTGTGTGATGATTAGGGGGTGAGAGTGTGATGATTAGGGGGTGAGAGTGTGATGATTAGGGGGTGTGTGTGTGATGATTAGGGGGTGTGTGTGTGATGATTAGGGGGTGAGAGTGTGATGATTAGGGGGTGTGTGTGATGATTAGGGGGTGTGTGTGTGATGATTAGGGGGTGAGAGTGTGATGATTAGGGGGTGAGAGTGTGATGATTAGGGGGTGTGTGTGTGATGATTAGGGGGTGAGAGTGTGATGATTAGGGGGTGTGTGTGTGATGATTAGGGGGTGTGTGTGATGATTAGGGGGTGAGAGTGTGATGATTAGGGGGTGTGTGTGTGATGATTAGGGGGTGTGTGTGATGATTAGGGGGTGAGAGTGTGATGATTAGGGGGTGAGAGTGTGATGATTAGGGGGTGAGAGTGTGATGATTAGGGGGTGTGTGTGATGATTAGGGGGTGAGAGTGTGATGATTAGGGGGTGTGTGTGTGATGATTAGGGGGTGTGTGTGTGATGATTAGGGGGTGAGAGTGTGATGATTAGGGTGTGTGTGTGATGATTAGGGGGTGAGAGTGTGATGATTAGGGGGTGTGTGTGTGATGATTAGGGGGTGTGTGTGTGATGATTAGGGGGTGAGAGTGTGATGATTAGGGGGTGTGTGTGTGATGATTAGGGGGTGAGAGTGTGATGATTAGGGGGTGTGTGTGTGATGATTAGGGTGTGTGTGTGTGATGATTAGGGGGTGAGAGTGTGATGATTAGGGGGTGAGAGTGTGATGATTAGGGGGTGAGAGTGTGATGATTAGGGGGTGTGTGTGTGATGATTAGGGGGTGTGTGTGTGATGAGTAGGGGTGTGTGTGTGATGATTAGGGGTGAGAGTGTGATGATTAGGGGGTGAGAGTGTGATGATTAGGGGGTGTGTGTGTGATGATTAGGGGGTGTGTGTGTGATGATTAGGGGGTGAGAGTGTGATGATTAGGGGGTGTGTGTGTGATGATTAGGGGGTGTGTGTGTGATGATTAGGGGGTGAGAGTGTGATGATTAGGGGGTGTGTGTGTGATGATTAGGGGGTGTGTGTGTGATGATTAGGGGGTGTGTGTGTGATGATTAGGGGGTGTGTGTGTGATGATTAGGGGGTGTGTGTGTGATGATTAGGGGGTGAGAGTGTGATGATTAGGGGGTGAGAGTGTGATGATTAGGGGGTGAGAGTGTGATGATTAGGGGTGTGTGTGTGATGATTAGGGGGTGTGTGTGTGATGATTAGGGGGTGTGTGTGTGATGATTAGGGGGTGTGTGTGTGATGATTAGGGGGTGAGAGTGTGATGATTAGGGGTGTGTGTGTGATGATTAGGGGTGTGTGTGTGATGATTAGGGTGTGTGTGTGTGATGATTAGGGGGTGAGAGTGTGATGATTAGGGGTGTGTGTGTGATGATTAGGGGGTGAGAGTGTGATGATTAGGGGGTGAGAGTGTGATGATTAGGGGGTGTGAGTGTGATGATTAGGGGGTGTGTGTGTGATGATTAGGGGGTGTGTGTGATGATTAGGGTGTGTGTGTGTGATGATTAGGGGGTGAGAGTGTGATGATTAGGGGGTGAGAGTGTGATGATTAGGGGTGTGTGTGTGATGATTAGGGGGTGTGTGTGATGATTAGGGTGTGTGTGTGTGATGATTAGGGTGTGTGTGTGTGATGATTAGGGGGTGAGTGTGTGATGATTAGGGGGTGAGAGTGTGATGATTAGGGGTGTGTGTGTGATGATTAGGGGGTGAGAGTGTGATGATTAGGGGGTGAGAGTGTGATGATTAGGGGGTGAGAGTGTGATGATTAGGGGGTGTGTGTGTGATGATTAGGGGGTGTGTGTGATGATTAGGGGTGTGTGTGTGATGATTAGGGGGTGAGAGTGTGATGATTAGGGGTGAGAGTGTGATGATTAGGGGGTGTGTGTGTGATGATTAGGGGGTGTGT
This sequence comes from Heterodontus francisci, assembly GCF_036365525.1. Taxonomy (NCBI): domain Eukaryota; kingdom Metazoa; phylum Chordata; class Chondrichthyes; order Heterodontiformes; family Heterodontidae; genus Heterodontus; species Heterodontus francisci. The sequence continues at coordinate 62,710 of NW_027140683.1, read as the reverse complement.
GTGTGATGATTAGGGGTGTGTGTGTGATGATTAGGGTGTGAGTGTGATGATTAGGGGGTGTGTGTGTGATGATTAGGGGGTGTGAGTGTGATGATTAGGGGGTGTGTGTGTGATGATTAGGGGGTGAGAGTGTGATGATTAGGGGGTGAGTGTGTGATGATTAGGGGGTGAGAGTGTGATGATTAGGGTGTGTGTGTGTGATGATTAGGGGGTGAGAGTGTGATGATTAGGGGGTGTGTGTGTGATGATTTAGGGGGTGTGTGTGTGATGATTAGGGGGTGTGTGTGTGATGATTAGGGGGTGTGTGTGTGATGATTAGGGGGTGTGTGTGTGATGATTAGGGGGTGAGAGTGTGATGATTAGGGGGTGTGTGTGTGATGATTAGGGGGTGTGTGTGTGATGATTAGGGGGTGAGAGTGTGATGATTAGGGGGTGTGAGTGTGATGATTAGGGGGTGTGTGTGTGATGATTAGGGGGTGTGTGTGTGATGATTAGGGGGTGTGTGTGTGATGATTAGGGGGTGTGTGTGTGATGATTAGGGGGTGTGTGTGTGATGATTAGGGGGTGAGAGTGTGATGATTAGGGGGTGAGAGTGTGATGATTAGGGGTGTGTGTGTGATGATTAGGGGGTGAGAGTGTGATGATTAGGGGGTGTGTGTGATGATTAGGGGTGTGTGTGTGATGATTAGGGGGTGTGTGTGTGATGATTAGGGGTGTGTGTGTGATGATTAGGGGGTGTGTGTGATGATTAGGGGTGTGTGTGATGATTAGGGGTGTGTGTGTGATGATTAGGGGGTGTGTGTGTGATGATTAGGGGGTGAGAGTGTGATGATTAGGGGGTGTGTGTGTGTGATGATTAGGGGGTGTGTGTGTGATGATTAGGGGGTGTGTGTGTGATGATTAGGGGGTGTGAGTGTGATGATTAGGGGGTGTGTGTGTGATGATTAGGGGTGTGTGTGTGATGATTAGGGGTGTGTGTGTGATGATTAGGGGGTGTGTGTGTGATGATTAGGGGGTGTGTGTGTGATGATTAGGGGGTGAGAGTGTGATGATTAGGGGGTGTGTGTGTGATGATTAGGGTGTGTGTGTGATGATTAGGGGGTGTGTGTGTGATGATTAGGGGGTGTGTGTGTGATGATTAGGGGGTGTGTGTGTGATGATTAGGGTGTGTGTGTGATGATTAGGGGGTGTGTGTGTGATGATTAGGGGTGGAGAGTGTGATGATTAGGGGGTGTGTGTGTGATGATTAGGGGGTGAGGGGTGTGTGTGTGATGATTAGGGGGTGTGTGTGTGATGATTAGGGGTGTGTGTGTGATGATTAGGGGGTGTGAGTGTGATGATTAGGGTGTGTGTGTGTGATGATTAGGGGTGTGTGTGTGATGATTAGGGGGTGAGTGATTGTGATGATTAGGGGTGTGTGTGTGATGATTAGGGGGTGTGTGTGTGATGATTAGGGGTGAGAGTGTGATGATTAGGGGGTGTGTGTGTGATGATTAGGGGGTGTGTGTGTGATGATTAGGGTGTGTGTGTGATGATTAGGGGGTGAGAGTGTGATGATTAGGGGGTGTGTGTGTGATGATTAGGGGTGTGTGTGTGATGATTAGGGGGTGAGTGTGATGATTAGGGGGTGAGAGTGTGATGATTAGGGTGTGTGTGTGTGATGATTAGGGGGTGAGAGTGTGATGATTAGGGGGTGTGTGTGTGATGATTAGGGTGTGTGTGTGTGATGATTAGGGGGTGAGAGTGTGATGATTAGGGGGTGTGTGTGTGTGATTAGGGGTGAGAGTGTGATGATAGGGGGTGTGTGTGTGATGATTAGGGGGTGAGTGTGTGATGATTAGGGGTGTGTGTGTGATGATTAGGGGGTTTTGATGTGGTGATGATTAGGGGGTGATGTGTGTGATGATTAGGGGTGTGTGTGTGATGATTAGGGTGTGTGTGTGATGATTAGGGGGTGAGTGTGTGATGATTAGGGGGTGAGAGTGTGATGATTAGGGGGTGAGTGTGTGATGATTAGGGGTGTGTGTGTGATGATTAGGGGTGAGTGTGTGATGATTAGGGGGTGTGTGTGTGATGATTAGGGGGTGTGTGTGTGATGATTAGGGTGTGTGTGTGATGATTAGGGGGTGTGTGTGTGATGATTAGGGGGTGTGTGTGTGATGATTAGGGTGTGTGTGTGATGATTAGGGGGTGAGAGTGTGATGATTAGGGGGTGTGTGTGTGATGATTAGGGGTGTGTGTGTGATGATCTAGGGGTGAGAGTGTGATGATTAGGGGGTGTGTGTGTGATGATTAGGGTGTGTGTGTGATGATTAGGGGGTGAGAGTGTGATGATTAGGGGTGTGTGTGTGATGATTAGGGGTGTTTTGTGTGTGATGATTAGGGGAGAGAGTGTGATGATTAGGGGGTGTGTGTGTGATGATTAGGGTGTGTGTGTGATGATTAGGGGGTGAGAGTGTGATGATTAGGGGGTGTGTGTGTGATGATTAGGGTGTGTGTGTGTGATGATTAGGGGGTGAGAGTGTGATGATTAGGGGGTGTGTGTGTGATGATTAGGGGGTGTGTGTGTGATGATTAGGGGGTGTGTGTGATGATTAGGGGGTTGAGAGTGTGATGATTAGGGTGTGTGTGTGTGATGATTAGGGGTGAGAGTGTGATGATTAGGGTGTGTGATGTGATGATTAGGGGGTGAGAGTGTGATGTTTAGGGGTGTAGTGTGTGTGATGATTAGGGGGTGAGAGTGTGATGATTAGGGTGTGTGTGTGATGATTAGGGGGTGAGAGTGTGATGATTAGGGTTGTGTGTGTGATGATTAGGGGGTGAGAGTGTGATGATTAGGGTGTGTGTGTGATGATTAGGGGTGAGTGTGATGTTTAGGGGTGTGTGTGTGATGATTAGGGGGTGAGAGTGTGATGATTAGGGGTGTGTGTGTGATGATTAGGGGTGTAGTGTGTGATGATTAGGGGGTGAGAGTGTGATGATTAGGGGGGTGTGTGTGATGATTAGGGGGTGTGTGTGATGATTAGGGGGGTGAGTGTGATGATTAGGGGGTGTGTGTGTGATGATTAGGGTGTGTGGTGTGATGATTAGGGGGTGAGAGTGTGATGATTAGGGGGTGTGTGTGTGATGATTAGGGTGTGTGTGTGTGATGATTAGGGGGTGTGTGTGTGATGATTAGGGTGTGTTGATGATTAGGGGGTGAGAGTGTGATGATTAGGGTGTGTGTGTGATGATAGGGTGTGAGTGTGATGATTAGGGGTGTGTGTGATGATTAGGGGGTGTGTGTGTGATGATTAGGGTGGTGAGAGTGTGATGATTAGGGGGTGAGAGTGTGATGATTAGGGGGTGTGTGTGTGATGATTAGGGGGTGAGGTGTGATGATTAGGGGGGGTGTGTGTGATGATTAGGGGTGTGTGTGTGATGATTAGGGTGTGTGTGTGAGGATTAGGGGGTGAGAGTGTGATGATTAGGGTGTGAGTGTGATGATTAGGGGGTGAGAGTGTGATGATTAGGGTGTGAGTGTGATGATTAGGGGGTGAGAGTGTGATGATTAGGGGTGTGAGTGTGATGATTAGGGGGTGAGTGTGTGATGATTAGGGGGTGAGAGTGTGATGATTAGGGGGTGTGTGATGATTAGGGGTGAGTGTGTGATGATTAGGGGTGAGAGTGTGATGATTAGGGGGTGTGTGTGTGATGATTAGGGGGTGTGTGTGTGATGATTAGGGTGTGTGTGTGCTGATTAGGGGGTGAGTGTGTGATGATTAGGGTGTGTGTGTGATGATTAGGGGGTGTGAGTTGTGATGATTAGGGGTGTGGTGTGATGATTAGGGGGTGAGAGTGTGATGATTAGGGGTGAGTGTGTGATGATTAGGGGGTGAGAGTGTGATGATTAGGGGTGAGAGTGTGTGATGATTAGGGGGTGAGAGTGTGATGATTAGGGGGTGAGAGTGTGATGATTAGGGGGTGAGAGTGTGATGATTAGGGGTGGGTGTGATGATTAGGGGTGAGATGTGATGTTGGGGTGTGAGTGATGATTAGGGGGTGTGAGTAGTGTGATGATTAGGGGGTGAGAGTGTGATGATTAGGGGTGAGAGTGTGACGATAGGGGGTGAGTGTGATGATTAGGGGTGTGGTGTGATGATTAGGGGGTGGGGTGTGGATGATTAGGGGGTGAGAGTGTGATGATTAGGGGGTGTGAGTGTGATGATTAGGGGGTGTGGTGTGATGATTAGGGGGTGAGTGTGTGATGATTAGGGGGTGAGAGTGTGATGATTAGGGGGTGAGAGTGTGATGATTAGGGGGTGAGAGTGTGATGCTTAGGGGGTGAGGTGTGATGATTAGGGGTGAGAGTGTGATGATTAGGGGGTCGTGAGTGTGATGTTAGGGGGTGTGAGTGTGATGATTAGGGGGTGAGAGTGTGATGATTAGGGGGTGTGTGTGTGATGAGTAGGTGGTGTGTGTGTGATGATTAGGGGGTGTGAGTGTGATGTTTAGGGGGTGTGAGGTGTGATGATTAGGGGTGGTGTGTGGATGATTAGGGGGTGTGGGTGTGATGATGTAGGGGGGTGTGGTGTGTGGATTAGGGGGTGAGAGTGTGATGGATGAGGGGGGTGAGGGTGTGAATGATTACGGGGTGAGAGTGTGATGAGTAGGGGGGTGTTTGTTTTGGTGTGAGGATGTGGGAGAGTGGTGATGATTAGGGGGAGTGGTGTGATGATAGGGGGTGAGTGGTGATGATTGAGTGGGGTGATAGGGTCGTGTGATTGATAGGGGGTGAGAGTGTGATGATTAGGGTGTGTGTGTG